>NC_092280.1:20181512-20291512 GCF_036320965.1 Panulirus ornatus | reverse complement strand
GTGTGTGTGTGTGTGTGTGTGTGTGTGTGTGTGGAGGCAAAGCCGCACCGTCATAAGGCCAGCAGGTGCCGTCTACTGCCGCCGCCTCCGCCTCACCCACGACGCGTCGCCTTAGTCACGGCGCCAGATGACGAGGGGAAACACCAGCATGACGCCGCCCCGCCACCCTCCACACACACACACACACACACACCGTACATACATCACACACACACACACCACATACATACACATACACACACACATATACATACACACACACTGTACATACATCACACACACACACACACACACCACACACACACACACACACACACACACACATACACACACACACACACACACCGTACATATACACACACACATACACACACACACACACACTGTACATACACACACACACACACACACCACCACACACACACACACACCGTACACACACACACACACACACACACACACACACACACAGCTCGCCTCTGCCATGTTACCGTGAGGGAGGCAATCAGGGGAAAAAAGACGACAGAAGAAAATCAATTAGTAATGACAAAAACGCTCCCGAGGCAGCCAACACGGAAGACGGCGGGTGTAAACACACACAAACCACCCGAAGAAAATGGGAGACACGCATTTATGTAACATTATCTCTATTTTTTTCTATGTAGGATATTTTCATAAACTGTTCTTACATCATCGTTACATAAATGATAGGAGGGAGAGAGAGAGAGAGAGAGAGAGAGAGAGAGAGAGAGAGAGAGAGAGAGAGAGAGAGAGAGAGAGAGAGAGAGGGGGGGGGGGGGGCAAGCCTGTACAGTCGTCTTTGCTTGGACCCCCATTTCAGCGGTAGCGGAGAGCCAGAACACAGTCGATCTCGAAGTCCCAGAGGGCGTCTCCCTCCCGCGGCTGTGCTCGTGGTGAGGGCAGGGATCACACACACACACACACACACAACTACTAGTGCTGGTATGGTGCTGGTAGATCATGGCCACTTCACCTCCGCCGAAACACGCCATTCAAAACGGCCACAACTGATGGCGGAGGCCCGCCCTTCGCCCCTGCTCCAAAAAAGGACCACTACAAAGGAGGAACAGCCAAGAGCTCCCTTTTTTTTATGGCTTATTTTTCCTCGTGTGTTTAGGAGGCGAGGCAGTGTGACTCCGTGCAGGCCACGCCACAATAATAGTATGATCATCTTGGATATCGCTGTGTGGAGGAGAGACGGAAGGAGGGAGGGAGAGGAGGTGGGGCTCCAGTACTGAACTCAAGTAACGCTTTGGTGGTGGTCTTACAGAGGGGCACTTCCTGAGGAAGGCCGCTGGTGGAGGCTGGCTGGTGCGTGTGTTGAGTGATGGATGAGAGGGTAGGCTGTGGAGGGTGAGTGGATGGATGGATGTGTGGGGACTCCTGGATGACAGGGTACGCTGGGCATGGTGGGCGTGGGGATTGCTGGACGACAGGGGCGGGTGGATAGCGAATCCCACGAGCGATAACGTCTTCGTGTGGGTGTCTGGATAACGTCTTCGTGTTGGTGTCTGGATAACGTCTTCGTGTTGGTGTCTGGCTTCGGGACCCACCACCTGCCAGGTTTCCTGCCGCTGGTCTGGTCGAGCAGGCCGACTCCCCCCCGGGGATCTCGCTGCTCACCATCAGGCGAGGTTTCTCTCCCTGTGAGTCCAGCAGCTCTGGTGATGACACAGCTGGTGCTTAAAAACAACAACCCCCCACAACCCGACAGTTTCCAAGCTGCTGCATTGGGCCGGCATCAAAGTGGGTCAGGAGGGGTGGGTGGGTGGGTGGGTGTGCATGAGGGTGGTGACAGGTGGTGGGTAAGATGGCGACTCTACTGACGTGCATGGCCTGGGGGACGACGGGCCTCCCGGTAGAACACCACCACACACCACCACACACCGCCACCACACTCACCAACCACCGATATAAACGCCACGTCTCCACCTCATCACCACCGGGTCTCCCCCACTTACTCCAACCACCGATATAAACGCCACGTCTCCACCTCATCACCATCGGGTCCCTCCCCCCACCTACTCCAACCACCGATATAAACGCCACGTCTCCACCTCATCACCATCGGGTCCCCCCCACCTACTCCAACCACCGATATAAACGCCACGTCTCCACCTCATCACCATCGGGTCCCCCCCACTTACTCCAACCACCGATATAAACGCCACGTCTCCACCTCATCACCATCGGGTCCCCCCCACCTACTCCAACCACCGATATAAACGCCACGTCTCCACCTCATCACCACCGGGTCCCTCCCACCTATTCCCGCCACCGCCACCACCTCCAGGTCCTGGTCTGGCCACTCCTCCACCTCTGCCATCCAGCATGACAGTGCCCTGTACACCACCTCATTCACAGACCACACTCAGGACGGACACGCTCCTCACTTCTCTCTCACTCAACTTAAACACAGAAAAACAGAAACAAAAACTCATTACCTCATTCAGAAACAAAACTTAAAAGCCTTAAAAGATCTTAAATCACTTTCTCTAAAGAAAACGGAGACTGCAAGGAACTTTATTAAACTTTATAACTGAACAAATTCGGTCTCAAACGTCTCAATGGAAGCTCATACGTTAACGCAGACACGAACGACCCAACATGATAAAAATACGACGATAAAGGCGTAAGATAAACGAGTCTTCGGCGACACTGATATACGAACGGTGGAGAACGCCAAGTTCCATCATCAACTTCTGCTCTCGTAGGAGAATACCATCAACGCATGCGTGACAGCCACGCACATACTTCAACTGGTATCAATCACCATCATCATTCACGAATCCTGCTCAAGAATCACAAAATAATAACCACGTACGATTACTTCAGTTTTATTACACACACACACACACACACACACACACACCCACACACACACACATAAGTCCTTCTTCCCCAGAGTATAGTGAGTGTGGAATCAGATCCGGCAGTGTTTTGCTTTCGTCCTTTACTGATCAAATTTCCATACGAGTGTCTTACACCAAGTAGTGGAGGAGGACGTGGGAGAGTGATACACATACCGGAATGATCGAATGATCATACAGTGCGTCTGTAAAGTGGGTGTGTAGTGTGTGCGGATGGCAACTTGTGATGTGAGAGCAGAGAGGGGGAGACGACGGGCAGCACCAACCCACTCAATCCATCAACCCACCACACACTCACTGCCTCCCCCACCCGTGCATGTGACATCTCCTGTGTTGTGGTGTGGCTACGTACGATCACTGTAAAGTGTGGGAGTGGTGAGTGACGCCGGTGGACAGGTTGAAGTGAGATGCAGACGTCTGGGGGGGGGTGGTGAGGTGGTGACCCGAGGTTACAATGGGAAAGCCAGACACTAGGAAAGAAACTGATGGTCCAGAATGATACTACGTTCCTTAATAAATAAATAAATAAATAAATATAAGCGAGGTGTGGTCGATAAACCATTCACTGGCGGCCGACGGGCTAAACAATTCGCCAGCCAAAACATCTCGGACGGGTGGGGGCTGGGGAATCGGGGCCATCATAACCGCACGTCTCCCACCAACAAACATGTACATACATAACCACCAGGGCTCAGCAGAAGCCCCGTACCTATGTGTGGTGCAAGCCTCTCCACCGCCAACACACACAGACCTACCGCACCTGGACGTAGTAAGAAAGAAAGAAAGGAGTCGGTAACAACCAGATCACACAACACGTACGAACTATCAACACACTTATTTCAATGTGACTTGAAGTTATAGAAGATGACGAATAAAAAGAAAACGACTATTCCTTAAGCGGGTGACCTTGAGGACTGACCTAATACCGGAGGGGAGGACAAGCGGGTCTTACAATCATGGAATATCTGATGACTGCGGCAGCGTTGGTTGGGTGGTATAGCGCCTCCCCCAGCCTGGCGGAGTCCCCGCGCACCAGCCTACGTACGGCTACAAGTCCTTACTCCTGGTGCAGGCGATACTAGTGTCAAACGAAGACGTGATGCAGAGCGAACGCGATTCGTTCCCTGACGCAAAACTGGCCCGCGACGCTTCCTCCGGCGAGAGGTAAAGAGGCAGGAACGCTGCACTCGTGCCAGCACACCTGGTCAAGGATAATTATGACCACAGGGGAGGGTGGCATAAATGCCACGAGTCGAAAATGACATCCCGGGAGCGGGCGGGCGGACGGACGCCTCAATTCTTACCTCGCTCGAACGTGAATCACCTGACGTGTGCACCCTTCCTATGGTTACGTTGGCTTCCCTACCTCCGCCACCTCCGCCAGAGAGAGAGAGAGAGAGAGAGAGAGAGAGAGAGAGAGAGAGAGAGAGAGAGAGAGAGAGAGAGAGAGCTAACACTCACCCTCCTCCTCCTCGGATCAGTCAGGCTGTTTGAGGCCGCGGCCAACCAGCAGGTCTAAGCCCCTGGCGGATTAGGTACACTTTGTAAACATTTGTCAAGTGAGTTTTTTTCCACGTTCCCTCCCACCACCTGGGGTGTGGTCCATCATGTTCTCTCATCCACGCAAGGTGTTGAGGCGGGCCAGAAGGGCCTCCGCACGCACCCTGGGTCTTACCAAGTGTTTTCTCCCTCTGCATCTAATTCTCCTCCTCAAACTTGTACGACATGCAGTCTTTAGGGAACGTGTCACTGCCTCGTGACACTTGCCAGGTGCTTCTTATAGTACTGTACAGGGTGGGTACGTAGTGACAGCACTAAGATCCCCGTTCCTCTACCAAGGAATATAAAGTCATGGAAACTGAATTGGATCATCGTAGAGCAAGAACCGTGCCTTCTCCTAGTCTCCTGAAGTACACTAGTATCCCTCCCGTCCACCTCTGTGATATAACCTCATAACCTCAAATTAACCTCATGCCTCACCCTATTTTCTCTCTCGTTCCCTATCAATTCTAATGTGACCTACGAGAACTGTAGTGACCAGTGTATATATAACTGCTTTCAAAGCAATTAGGATTCTCGTCTCGAAGGCTCAAGAGAGAGAGAGAGAGAGAGAGAGAGAGAGAGAGAGAGAGAGAGAGAGAGAGAGAGAGAAGAAGAAGAAAAATCCACCCTGGCATCTTCTTTGACGAGGAAACAATCGCCCTCTTGTGTTCGCTGAAGTTAAGGTCGCCAGACATAATTACTCCCAGAGATGTTTAATACCTCATTTCTCTGTTACAATGGTGTGCCTGCTGGTAATTTCCCAGTTTTTATTTCTTCAACTTTTCACAATATATATATAAACCAGATCAAAATCTGTCTTACTCACCCCCCCACACCCCCACCACCCGAGCATTATCTCTTCTATTGTTAGTGTTATTATTATTATTATCATTTTTGTCAGCGACCATTGTTCCGTGCGTTCAACACAGCACCGGTCGGTAAAAAAAAAAAAAATAAAAAATAAAAATGGGTGAATGGTGCAATCGGGACATTCCTCCGTAACCTAACCTAAACTAACCCAAATGTAATCTAAATAAATCTAAACTACCCCAGTGTAATCTAAACGTAACCGAAACTACCCTAATGTAATCTAAACGTCAATTAAACTGCCCTAATGTAATCTAAACGTAACTTAAACTAACGTAATGTAATCTAAACGTCACTTAAACTACCCTAATGTAATCTAAAAGTAACTTAAACTACCCTAATGTAATCTAAACGTCACTTATACTACCCAAATGTAATCTAAACGTAAGTTAAACTGCCCTAATGTAATCTAAACGTAACTTAAACTACCCTAATGTAATCTAAACGTAACTTAAACTACCCAAATATAATCTAAACGTAACTTAAACTACCCCAACGTAATCTAAGACAACCTGACACGACCCAATGTAATCCAAGGTAACCCACACTAGCCGACACCGCAAACGTTCACGGAGAGGAAAACTCCCGATGGCACTAGAGGAGGAGGAGGAGGAGGAAGAGGAGGAGGAGGAGGAGGAGGAGGAGGAGGAGGAGGAGGAGGAGGAGGAGGAGGAGGCGACAATAGCCACCTCGTCCTCACCTCCTGCACCACACAGGAGGACGGCCGAGCCGCCTCACACTTGGGTGAAAGTTAAGGAATCAAACCCGACCACGTAACGGAATCCTCCCCGTCACAGCCACGTCCATGTCGGACGTAACACGCCACTGTAACCCACTCTGGGGGCCATTTCACCAACACAGTAACACCCGAGGCGACGTGGCTTTGTGATAACACGACACAAGTGAGAGAGAGACTTGCAAGTTGGGTGTGGGTGTGTGTGCGCCCGGTATCGTGTGCTTCACCTCCTCACTGGAGAGACGCGATGCTCCCTAACTCCCACCGCGCCATCTGGCTCACCAGCAGCAGCCACAGGTGAACGGACACCCATCGATGAATGGTTGGCAAGCGGCTCCAGCCGCCGGTGTTGGTGGCGGAGGGTAGTGATGACTGGAGGAGGAGGAGGAGGAGGAGGAGGAGGAGGAGGAGGAGGAGGAGGAGAGAGAGAGAGAGAGAGAGAGAGAGAGAGAGAGAGAGAGAGAGAGAGAGAGAGAGAGAGGATCTACGATGAGATTTTTGCCATGCGTGTCATTACCTTTTTGTACAGCACCTGGGGGCAGTGTGTGTGTGTGTGTGTGTGTGTGTGTGTGTGTGCAGCGTCACGGGTAGGAGTGCTGGTGTCCAGTCCAGACAATAGAGGCAGCCCCAGGCCTGCCTGCGTCCCTCCCCCCTGGCCAGGCTAACCTCCACACTTGACCTCCGGCTGCAGTCACACGCCCTCCGTCCTGCAACACCTTCAATGGCTTCTCTTTACGGTGTCGCTTCGGGAGTACTGCCGCCTTGCCCCCTGTATGGTCGTGGCTGACCTGTTGCTGGGATGCTGTGTTGAGAGGCAGTGTTGTGATGGTGGGGGATGGGAGTGGCTGCTGTGTTGCTGGGATGCTGTGCTGAGAGGCAGTGTTGTGATGGCGGGGTATGGAACTGGCTGCTGTGTTGCTGGGCTGCTGTGTGAGAGGCAGTGTTGTGATGGCGGAGGATGGAACTGGCTGCTGGGATGCTGGGATGCTGTGTTGAGAGGCAGTGTTGTGATGGCGGGGGATGGAACTGGCTACTGTGTTGAGAGGCAGTGTTGTGATGGCGGGGGATGGAACTGGCTGCTGTGTTGAGAGGCAGTGTTGTGATGGTGGGGGATGGAACTGGCTGCTGTGTTGCTGTGCTTAGGGGCCTGTCCAGTGATGACGAGGAATAAGAATGCTGTGTTGATATGTGATATCGTACGGGGATGATGTACTGCCACTGCGTGGTAACACGGTATGATAATGTACCATGTTGTGGAGGTGGTGTGGTGTGTTACTGCCCCGTGGTATGACCAGCTATGGGAGGGGTGTGCTGTGGTGCTCCGTCGAAGCGTGGTCATACGAGGGTGACTGTACAAGTGCTGTGATGGTGTGGTACGGTGGGACTGCGAGTGGACGTTCAGGTGTGGTGGTGTATAGCACCGCGTGTGCGATGTCCAGGTGTGGTGGTACGACGTCCAGGTGTGGTGTCCAGGTGTGGTGGTATGACGTCCAGGTGTGGTGATGACATGTGGCTGAAGCGGAGGACGGGATGATGTATATATATACATGTGTCACACACTGGGAACAATGGCGAGGTGTCGGGACCCTGCCTCCATGGAAGGTGAGGACTTACGCCCCAGCCCAGCACCACACTCACACCTCCACCAGTCACCAGCAGCAAGGGTGAGGCACCAGGCCAGCACCACACTCACACCTCCACCAGTCACCAGCAGCAAGGGTGAGGCACCAGGCCAGCACCACACTCACACCTCCACCAGTCACCAACAGCAAGGGTGAGGCACCAGGCCAGCACCACACTCACACCTCCACCAGTCACCAGCAGCAAGGGTGAGGCACCAGGCCAGCACCACACTCACACCTCCACCAGTCACCAGCAGCAAGGGTGAGGCACCAGGCCAGCACCACACTCACACCTCCACCAGTCACCAGCAGCAAGGGTGAGGCACCAGGCCGGCACCACACACCTGACCGGGTGTATAGTACCTCCACCAGTCACCACCTACCTTTATCTTCTATGATAAGCATTATCTTCACCACTCCCTGTAAACACACCAGGACCCCCTGTGACCTCAGTCGACCTTACCTGAAACGTAGAAAAGAATATATATATAAACATATGTAAAATAGTTATACACACACACACACACACACACACACACACACACACACACACTCGAAATTAAGAAAGACACTTGTTAAATAAGATGCAAATGAAGTGCTTTTATGGCATACGAGTGGTGGGTGGATGAATGGAACAGTAAGAGTAAGAACACGTTGAGGCAGACAACATAACATAAACTCGAGCAGTTGTATGACGGCAGAAGAGAACGTTCAAGCGATGGGGGGCCCACCAGTGTACAACTCCCTCCCCATACACGACAGATATAGGTCATCGCACACTATAATTCATCACCTTGAAATCAAATTCATCGTAGTAAGGAGCCAGAGAAGAAACACAGACGAATGCCATAATCGAAGCCATGTCACTTGGAAACGTTAAAGGAAATCATATATATATATATATATATATATATATATATATATATATATATATATATATATATATATATATATATATATATATATAATTTACAAACACCTGAGACGCTAATAATAATCCTCTCTCTCTCTCTCTCTCTCTCTCTCTCTCTCTCTCTCTCTCTCTCTCTCTCTCTCTCTCTCTCTCACACACACACATCATATATATATATATATATATATATATATATATATATATATATATATATATATATATATATATATATATATATGAATAAAGTGCATAGAAGCGCGCACCATCATAGAACATACAAACCTCCAACAGCCAGGATCGAACCCGGGACCCCCAGTGACCTCAGTCACTGGTTGTTTGTATAGTCGCCTCTTGAAAGTCAAAGAACAGGAGGAGATGAATGACAAGGATGAGAACTAGACAGCTTGGGTGAGCGAGCGAAGGAAGAAGAAGGGAGAGCTATCATAACGGTCCATCCTCGTGTGGTTGGCCTCTTCTCGCCTGGACCCATCACTTCCACTACCTACGTATAAATGCAACTCCTTATATGACTTGTACGTAAATCTGTCTCCGTTTGCTCAGTATTTTTCTCACGAATTCTTGAATATTCACATGTCCAAATTACGATATATTTCATGATATTTGGACAGGAATTCAAAAGTGCTTCCTACAAGGAAGATTTTCCACCTCCTCACAAAGCTTCCAGAGTAGATTAATACGTGAGGGTAAGAGAATCCTAGAGAGTGCGGTGCTTGGCGTCCCTGACCATGATTTTCGCACGGGTCCTGCCCGGGTTCGAATCCTGGCGCGGCACTCCGCCCACAGGCAACCCACCCGTTCCCTCCTCCTCACGGACTTGGTAGGCAAGTGGGTACCTGGCTCTCTTGACTGGTGTGTGTGTGTGTGTGTGTGAGTGTGTGTGTGTGAGTGTGTGTGTCTCAACCTCCTGACTCCAGTCGTGAGTGAGAGGGGTCGTGCCGAGGACATTACAGCACGTGCAATTTAACTCAAACCTCACGACACGTGAGCCTCCCGGGAGAGTCAAACTGCGTAGGTTCGTGCACAACACAACCCTCGCTCACCACCGACACTTGCCTCCTCCTCCGCCTTCCCTCCCTCCCTCAGTGCGTAGGTTCGTGCACCACCAACACTTGCCTCCTCCTCCTCCTCCTCCTCCTCCGCCTTCCCTCCCTCCCTCAGCGCTTGTATGCAGCGGGGGGTGTGTGTCTATGGTATACATTCTCTCATAATGGGACTATTCTTGGTGGCGGCTAGTGTGACAAGCGGCAGGCTGGAGCCAAGTTAGCTCAAGTCACTGCACAAAGGACTGGCTGGGTACGTACCCTGGTAACCTGAGTTTGAAAACCGTAATTACGAGACCTTTTTTTTTTTTTCCCCCATCCCTCTTAAGTAACGCCACGTTAAAGCCCTCTTAAGTAACGCCACGTTAAAGCCCTCTTAAGTAACGCCACGTTAAAGCCCTCTTAAGTAACGCCACGTTAAAGCCCTCTTAAGTAACGCCACGTTAAAGCCCTCTTAAGTAACGCCACGTTAAAGCCCTCTTAAGTAACGCCACGTTAAAGCCCTCTTAAGTAACGCCACGTTAAAGCCCTCTTAAGTAACGCCACGTTAAAGCCCTCTTAAGTAACGCCACGTTAAAGCCCTCTTAAGTAACGCCACGTTAAAGCCCTCTTAAGTAACGCCACGTTAAAGCCCTCTTAAGTAACGCCACGTTAAAGCCCTCTTAAGTAACGCCACGTTAAAGCCCTCTTAAGTAACGCCACGTCAAAGATCACCACCTTGCCATACCCCGTGTGTACCTCATACAAATGTTGAGGAGGGGGAGGAGTGAGGAGAGTCTTCCACCCCCGTAGCTCGGTCTGTGACCACGTTTCCCTAGTGAGGTGGGGGGCGGCCTGGTCTATCAGGCTGTCTCTCGCTGCAAGTTCCCACCCACAGTGTATAACGTGACTCACTCTCCGACGAAACATTTCAGTTCGGGTCCGGTTTTGTGGGATGTCCCTCTGCTGTGGCCTCCGGGTGTTGTGGCAGACCCAGCGGGTAGACACGGTAGATTTTTTCCCCTGTCGTCAGCTGGGCACTCTTACTATCTACTACAAGTCAGATGAGGAATACGCTGCTGTGAGGATGTACCATTCACCGGGGCGGTGGCGATGGACCACTTCGCTGCAACTCTCGGGCCACCCCCGTGCCTTAGAAAATGATATATAAGTAGTGTGCCACTTGTCGGTCCTTCCCTCTTGTGTGTGCAGCATATATGGCAGGAGAGTCCCAAGGTCACGCTCCCCAAAGAGAAACCTCCGTGTAAACAACGGCGGCAGCGAAATCCTCATCCCTGTCCAGGATGTGGCTGCAGGTGGGGTGTGTGTGTGTGTGTGTGTGTGTGTGTGTGTGTGTGTGTGTGTGTGTGTGTGTGTTTTCCTTCCTTACACCCCTGGCGTGAACAGTACCTCAACGTCCCCAGGGATGATGCCCGGGGGCCAAACGCATCTCGCTCAGCTGGGGCTGGGGATGCCGAGCTGTCATTCGTCTTGAGGGAAAGTTTTATGAGGACCGGACTGCTGGAGTTCTGTGCTCCTCCTGCAGCAGTGTGGGTGGGTAGTCAGTCTCAATGGCTCACTCGCCGTAAGCTGAGCGTCGTCAGGTTCAGTTACCAGCCCTTCCCACCGCTGAGGGACAATATAATGCTATGTTGGAGGTGTGTAATGCCAGGCCACTTAACACCGGGATGGGGAGCATTATGATAATCTTACGAGACTTCGTGCACATCCAAGTGTCTCTAAAGTTGTGTTCACAGACTTCACTTCCAACAGCAGGAGGGGTGCGATCCTTGGGCGTGACGTCCTCGCCTCTGATCTGGTCTTACAAACGTGTGGTCAGAGGTTAGGCCGTTATACTCGAGGGGGGTGGTACAGTCGTGCTGAACGGTCGTCCCACCGTCCTGCTCAAGGCGACTGGACGAAGGATGTGTCATCATCAGACGTGTACGACCAACGTGCCATTACGTCCCTGCTCTGAATGTGACGTCAAAAGCTCCCAGAACCGCACCATGTCCAGAGGCATTAATCAGAAATCACGGCTCGGAAAGAAGACGTTGCACAGGAACATATGTCCCCGTTCTAAAACCTCTAGTACGGGACACTGTCCGTCCGATGCTGTCCCATTCCCACCTCACGTTCCAGCGGTTGTACCTGGAGAGGCAGGCAAGGTTGTGGGGTTGTAACTGGAGAGGCAAGTAAGGCTATGGGGTTGTACCTGGAGAGGCAAGCAAGGTTGTGGGGTGCACACCTGGAGAGGCAAGGTTGTGGGGTTGTACCTGGAGGGGCAAGCAAGGTGGTGGGGTGTATACCTGGAGAGGCAAGCAAGGTGGTGGGGGTGTATACCTGGAGAGGCAAGCAAGGTGGTGGGGTGTATACCTGGAGAGGCAAGCAAGGTGGTGGGGTGTATACCTGGAGAGGCAAGCAAGGTGGTGGGGTGAGTACGTGAGATTCAATACCCTGACTCATCCCCATCTCGGGACACTGAGGCGATGGTGGATCAAATGGGGTCATGACACCATTATACGCTTCCAGTTTAGCACGACGGACCAGCGCCTGTGAGGCAACGATCACGATGTGTCTTGCGGGGGTGGAGGAGGAGGAGGAGCTGCTGGTGGGGGAGGGATGATGGCTATGCATGATCCGCCGTCCGTCCGTCCTTGAGGCGAGCGAGGGTCGATACCACGACGAGGAGGAGGAGGAGGAGGAGGAAGAAGAGAGAGAGGGGGAGGAAGGGTAGTTGATCTCATTACCTTTCACCATAAAGGCATCAGGATTTCGGGGAACCGCTGACCGTCCAGACACCCGACCACGTGAGGACGACCCGCCACAGCATCCCCTCCCTATGGCGTGTGCCTCGGGACACACACACACCACACACACATGTGGAGCTGACTATAAATACATGAGGGACACTTTATAAATTTCTTGGCTACTATGTAGGACAGGTGAAGAGACTTTCCAATGAGAAAGTTGGCGGGCGTCACCATGGACACATACGTTGCCCTCCCGACCCCCAGCCTAACGTGTGAGCAAGACGACCCATGATCACTAGGAGGGAGGGTGAGGACAAGCAAGGAGCCAGCCAGGCAGGAGGCACGCCTTCGCTGGGCCCACCTCTCTCAACCCGCCACTGGTGGTGCATACTGCGGCCAACGTTTTCATCTGCAGTAAACGAGACATCTGGGACGTTTTCAAACGTGTTATGGGAGACATCTGGACGTCTTCAATCGTGTTAGGGGAGACATCTGGACGTCTTCAAACGTGTTATGGGAGACATCTGGACGTCTTCAATCGTGTTAGGGGAGACATCTGGACGTCTTCAAACGTGTTAGGGGACACATCTGGACGTCTTCAAACGTGTTAGAGGACACATCTGGACGTCTTCGAACGTGTTAGAGGAGACATCTGGACGTCTCCAAACGCTCCGTTCGTGACGAGGCATCCGGACGCCTTTCTAACACAAAACAAGCCGAACAAAACGTTTTCCCACGCAACTATGACAGACCAGCGGCGCATCGGCACGGCATCCGTCAAGAGGAGCGGGCGCTCTGGCGGCTACACATCACCCACCCAACAGCCTGGTATATTAAAACCTCATCCCGGAAGCTTGGTTACGGAGCCAGCTGACGGCTGGAGGTCAAGTCCGTGAATCCCCCAAGTACAGTAAGGTGCAGAAAAATGTGATGGTGAGGGAAGGCACGGCACCTGTGGGGCTCTAGCAGAAGGACCCGGTGCTGGGTTGACGGCCGGAGCAGGAGAGGGGGTGGAGGGGATAAACATGTCGACATTATCATACGTTCCTCATCATGCTATACAAATATATGGTAAATATAGAGAAAGGGGATGATACAGAAGTGTATATATATTGCTATGAGGATACACAGTACATATGGAGAGGGTAATACGCGGTATATATGAATAGGAAATTACATGGTGTATGTGGAGACATGCCCACACTTGTATGCGTTTACTGGTAAGCACATGTGTAATGATGAGGAGAGGAGACATATGCAGGGATGAAGGGTAGACACGGAGATGTGGGAGAGATGATGAGGGACAGGTGGGAGTCATGACAAGTGGAGCGGGTGATGTAGGACAGGTGGAGGCTATGATATGAGACAGGTGGACGCGATGATATAGGATAGGTGGATGGGGTAATATAGGAAATATGAGTCGGAGGGTGTGGGTGATATAAGACAGGTGATGGTGGCAATGTTCCACAGGCGAAGGTGGCGTTCTAAGGCATGAGACGACAATAGTATACGACATATAACACGGGTATATGAAGCACGAACGTATAAGGTATATCTACAACTGGATCTACTCACGAAAAACTGAGAATATGGAACACATTAGATGAGAGTATAAGGGACAGGGTAGAGCTGGTATAAGGGAAAGCTTATCATAAGAGGCATGAGATGAGAGTATAAGGAAGAGGGAAGAGCCAGTACAGGGAGCAGCTAGCCATAACAGACACAAGATGAGAGTATCAGGGGCACGGAGAAGAGCTAGTATAAGGGACAGCTCGTCATCAGGAGGAAGAGCTGGATTAAGGGACAGCTAGCCGTAAGAGGTCCAGGGACATGAGAGTATGAGGCACGGAGGAGAGCTGGTATAGGGGAGGTATAAGGAGGTGGGAGTGTAGTGCACACTCAGGGTGAGGACGTGCCTTGGGCAGCGTACGGGCGGGAGGGGGGATCTGTACCACACGACCTCATGGTCAAGGTCACTACTTCACGGCCTCCATGCACCACCCCTTGGCCCACCCATCCGCGACCCACCCATCCACATGCCTCCCTCCCTCACTCACTCACTCAGTCTGGCAACTGATAAGATATCTATCTGGCCACACACACACACACACACATGATCATCAACTCCTTGACCACGACGGTGGTACGGTCCTTGGCTTCGACGGTACGATCACTAAGCTACGACAGTACGATCACTAAACTACGACGGTACTGTCCTTGACCACGACGGTACGGTCCTTGAGCACGACGGTACGGTACTGGTGCATGACGGGACGATCGCTAAGCTACGACGGTACGATCCTCGACTACGACGATAAGTTCCGTGGGTACGTCACGACGGTACGGTGCTTGTGCATGACGGAGCGGTCACTAAGCATGACGGTACGATCCTTGTGCATGACGGTACGGTCCTAGAACTCCAGGGTTCGAACCTTGGCCTATGATGGCTTAACCTTTAACCTGACCCTCCCACGTTAGGTCAAAGGCCACGCCATTATACCCAAGTACCTTACCGTCGTGCTCATGGCTCGTACCGTCGTGCTCACGGTTCGTACCGTACTGCTCACGACTCGTACCGTCGTACTCATGGTTTGTACCGTCGTGCTCACGCATCGTACCGTCGCACTCACGCATCGGACCGTCATACTCACGCATCGTACCGTCATACTCACGCATCGTACCGTCGCACTCACGCATCGGACCTTCATACTAAAAAAAAAAAAAAAAAAAAGCATTCAAAAGACTCTTTTAAGACCTTCTCATACAGTGAGATCGGGATATCATCTTTTTCTTCTCTTCATCTCATTTTAAGGAAGGGGAAAACCTGTCCATCTGTTTGTGACACTGTGTAACACGTCGACACCACCAGGTTGAGGCACCAAGTTTACCAACCTCAGCAGCAGCAGTAACACCACCTGATGGAAAAACGTGACCTCGACCCCCAATGGTTTGACCTCTTGCCTAAGAGTGAGGTGGACGGTACCGTCTTAACCCAAGGTCACGGCGGCTGCGCGCGAACCACTAATCAGGTCACGGCAGAGGAAAAAAGACCTGACCTAAAACAGGTCGATGCCGGCCACCCATCAACGACGTCACAGGACGGTCTATGGAAGAAACGTCTGGTTACCTTGCCGGGGAAACTGACGTGCAAACAAGACACACACAGAGAGAGAGAGAGAGAGAGAGAGAGAGAGAGAGAGAGAGAGAGAGAGAGAGAGAGAGAGAGAGAGAGAGAGAGAGAGAGAGAGAGACTGGCTTCTTCCTGACCTCAAAGAGATGGGCAATACAGTCGACCGCACCAGGGAAAAAAATATTCAGGCAGAGAGAGAGAGAGAGAGAGAGAGAAAGAGAGAGAGAGAGTGGTAAGACACAAGAGTGACATGGCTACGTCACCCAAGCCATACTGGAGGAACATGCGACACGGAAAATCGTATAGGAGGCATATGGTCAAAAGTCGACCGGGGTGGACGTCCGTCGTAAACGAATACATAGTGACGAGAATCACCCAGGTGTGTGTGTGTGTGTGTGTGTGTGTGTGTGTGTGTGTGTGTGTGTGTGTGTGTGTGTGTGTGTGTTCAATGACCATCTGTGGATTCACTGTCTCGTATGACATTCGTTATGGGCTCAGAGGAGCGTCGTCATCCACAACAGGAGCCTACGGTACAGAGCATAATGTCTGCGCATCGAAGCCAGCTGTTCCCTCCAAGATGATGGTGATGTTGTGTGTGTGTGTGTGTGTGTGTGTGTGTGTGTGTGTTAAGACTACGATTTCCCTTCCACTGCTCGGCCACGATCACCTACAATAAGCCTGGCCCACCGTTCATACCAGGGGTGGAACCAAACTCAGGTGGATGTGGGTAATGTAATTCTTATCATGGAAACGTATTATGACACAACCAAACTCAGGTGGATGTGGGTAATGTAATTTTTCTCATGGACACGTATTATAACACAACCAAACTCAGGTGGATGTGGGTAATGTAATTCTTCTCATGTACACGTACTAAAACTGCAACCTTTCTTCAATGAGACAAACTATGCGTCCACGTACATCACAAGCGTAGGTTACATTGAGGTCTACTAAAAACAACATTGGAACAAAATGCACGTAATAACACTTTAGCAGAAAATGGCAGATGCCAGACATTCGTACCACACCTGAAACACATCAAAACATGACGTGTTGACGTTCAAGTGTCATTCCGTCTGAAGTCAATGATAACGATCCTTAAATTCGCAGTTTAAACCACCCAATCGCCCACACATAACACTTACAACGACTGCAGAGAGTTCACGATTCTCGATCCACTGAACCTTAGCGGAGCATACATGGTGACGCCTCCTCACTGCGACACACTAGGCGTGTTCCTGTAGGACAGGAGGGTGGATCCAGTTTCAACAGGTCGTTGTATGGGGAAGCTACTGCTGGTCGGGAGAGAGAGTGAGGGAGGGAGGCGGGCAGGTGGTCAGGCACTCACCGTCGTGAGCGAAGTAGTTCCCTCCTGCTGAGTGAAGCGGTTTTGGCGGGAGGGCAACCGAGTTCGTACTGATCGCCCGAGGAGTTCACGGATGCTCGCGAGGGCTGAGGTCCCGCCCTCGTCTCGCCGCGGCAGTGTGGTGTACTCTGTACACTGTTGTACCTCACTTGATGCTGGCTATGAGGGAGGTGTTGCCTTCCACCCCGTACAGCTCAGTAGGAAACCATGCTCTCCCCGCTAGATGTGGCGGTATAGATGGGGCCGTTCGTTACGTGGAGTGTATTCTAGTTACGTGACGCGCGGGGTGGCTGGTCTGGTACACAACTTGGAGGAAGGTGTCCGGCGGTGTTGTGATGAAGCCCAACGTCTGTCGCATGGAGGTGGTGATGGGAGGAGGAGGAGCAACAGACGTGGGGGGCCTCTGACATTTCAGGCATTTCCCTCAAGATTTGCTACAGCATCTCTGCTCTTTAATGGACACAAGCTACACACACACACTACCCGGCCAGTCACTCCAGCAAGGGCAACACATACACACACACTTTACCCAGCCATCCCGTCACTCCAGCAAGGACGACACACACACACACACTCTACCCAGCCATCCCGTCACTCCAGCAAGGACGACACACACACACACACTCTACCCAGCCAGCCCGTCACTCCAGCCAGGGCAACATACACACACACACTCTACCCTTCCCGTCACTTCGGCAAGGGCAACACACACACACATACACACACACACACACACACACACACACACACACACACACACACACACACTCTACCCTGCCCGTCACTCCAGCAAGGGCAACACACACACATAGGACACACACTCACACACTCTACCCAGCCCGTCACTCCAGCAAGGGCTACACACACTCTACCCAGCCAGCCCGTCACTCCGGCAAGGATTTAAGTTCATATGCAGATTAGAGTCTGGGGGTGTCTTCCTGTACCTTTTACCTGTATGTTATGAGGCAACATTTGTGTCCAAAATCCAATGGCCATAATTTTCGTGCTTTTAGTCTAGTCCAAGAGATATGGATGTTTGGGTTGAATGGGTGCGGACGGTGTGCAGGACCTGTGGACACTACGAAGCTTCGCAGTTCCCCCTCAGGCTCTACAACCGCGATGACAACCCACTGCAGCAGCTACTCCTGCATGGTCGCCGTCATCACCGCTCTTGCTTCTCTCGTTCTGACAGTCCTCAAGGGCCAGGCTGTCATGAACCTTCGGAAAGTCCCCACACGATCCGCAGCGTGGGTCTCCCAGAGGTGAGGACAACTGGGCGTCCGTCCTCACTCACCTCACGCTCCCTGGGCAACTCTGGGGCGCCATTCGTCGCTGTTTACGTACAGTCGATGGTATTTCCCCGGAGAGAGAGAGAGAGAGAGAGAGAGAGAGAGAGAGAGAGAGAGAGAGAGAGAGAGAGAGAGAGAGAGAGAGAGAGAGAAGGTGACGCTTAGCAACCTGATGGATCAGTTCGTGTGTGTGTGTGTGTGTGTGTGTGTATAGTTGCCGCGTGTCCTGAGTTCGTGAGACGTCCGCGCATACTACGATGTGATCCGCGAATAGGATGGTAGTACGTAGCTGTACTGGGAGATGCTGTCTCTCTCTCTCTCTCTCTCTCTCTCTCTCTCTCTCTCTCTCTCTCTCTCTCTCTCTCTCTCTCTATGTT
Source organism: Panulirus ornatus (assembly GCF_036320965.1). Taxonomy (NCBI): domain Eukaryota; kingdom Metazoa; phylum Arthropoda; class Malacostraca; order Decapoda; family Palinuridae; genus Panulirus; species Panulirus ornatus. Next base: position 20,272,986 of record NC_092280.1, on the reverse strand, counting down.
GCATTCAAGTGTGGGGAGCAACAGGAGAGGCGAAGGCATTTCTACCTGTAAGGGCAACCATCATTATCAGAGGGTCAGTCTTACAGGACCAAATCGTCCAGATGCGGGGGGGATATTTTGCCTTTGTTTTACATTTATATAATAAACAACAAGGACTGGCCAGCCACACCAGAGGCAGGCGGGAGGGAGGGGAGGGGAGGGGGAGGACATAGCCCACTGCTTCACAAGGCCAAATACCTGTCCTTGTGTACCTACCCATGTCTTACTCTATATGTTCCCCTGCTCCTCCCATGGTGTTCCGGCCTCACTACACCAGCGCGGAAATACGTTACCCCACCGCCACACCAGCAGCAGCAGCACTACTCCTCCTCCCCCACAGCACTTGTACAACTTTAGTGAAGGTGTGAGGAAGGGGAGTAGTATGGTGTGAGGGAAGGACGCAATGTTCATTTTGTGGTTGCGATGGGAAGTGAGGGGAAAGGCTGTGGGTTGTTCAAGAGAGAAGGAATGGTTGTGGGTTGTTCATGAGAGAAGGGGAGGTTGTGGGTTGTTCATGAGAGAAGGGGAGGTTGTGGGTTGTTCATGAGAGAAGGGGAGGTTGTGGGTTGTTCATGAGAGAAGGGGAGGTTGTGGGTTGTTCAGGAGAGAAGGGGAGGTTGTGGGTTGTTCATGAGAGAAGGGGAGGTTGTGGGTTGTTCAGGAGAGAAGGGGAGGTTGTGGGTTGTTCAGGAGAGAAGGGGTTATGAATGTGCTACACGTCTGTGAGGGTAAGGCGCCTGTGTATGTCCACGAGAGAAGGGAAGTGGGTTTTGAGTTCTGATGGTTTGGAAAGAGAGAAAAGTTGTGAGTCCCCGTGTGTACGATGAGGAGAAAGCTAAGGGTCTTCTGAGCATGAGGGAGACCTGTGGCACCTATCATTATATGAGTCTCCCACCCCCCCTAACCTCCCACAACCCCTACTTGCCAGTACTCACAACACCACCACGTCTGAGCCTCACCCTCAACTCCACAGGGAGTCCCTCGTCCCCTCCTAACACAACCCTCTCCTCCTCTCCTCAGCCTCATTAATTCTTACATCCTTGGGATGTGGGAGGGTGGGGATGTGGTGGGGTGGGACACACACCCCACCACACTCCCAGCCCTACCTACCCACCCCGTCCTGCCCCCGCCACTATGAAAGTAGCAAGTGGAACCTGCCTAGACAGGCCAGGCCAGGCCAGGCCAGCACTGACCTCCCTCCCTGCCTCCCTCCCTCACCGTCCCGGTCACCCTCCAAGTTGCAACACTCAGGTGACGTACATAATGCCTGATGGCAAACGTAAAATGGTAGTATTGGTACAGGCAGCAGTCATTTCTTGACGCAATCTGAACATCTTGGTGAGGCCGGGCCGGCCAGCTGGGCCGGCCAGTCCCTGTGTGTGTGTGTGTGTGTGTGTGTGTGTGTGTGTGTGTGTGTGTGTGGGGCTCCCCCCAAGCTCTTCACCTCCCAGTGTCAGGGAATCGTAAACACAAGTACCACTCCACGTGCACGGTACCCGAGTGTTGCAACCACTGACGTGCAACACTGAGTGCGCGAGAGAAGTGCCACTTGCGTTAGAGGGACAGTGACGGCAGCACTAGTGTTGCAAGGACAGCACTAACAACGCTAGTGTTGGATGGACAGTACCAGTAACAGTGGTGGGGTGGGGCGGGGGGGTGTTGCACATGTACTGGAGAGGGGCAGTGCCAGCAACACTAATGCTGGAGGGGCACTGCCAGCAACACTAATGCTGGAGGGGCACTGCCAGCAACACTAATGCTGGAGGGGAAGTGCCAGCAACACTAATGTTGGAGGGGCAGTGCCAGCAACATTAATGGTGGGGGGCAGTGCTAGCAACACTAATGCTGGAGGGGCAGTGCCAGCAACATTAATGTTGGAGGGCAGTGCCAGCAACATTAATGGTGGAGGGGCAGTGCCAGCAACATTAATGTTGGGGGGGCAGTGCCAGCAAAACTAATGGTGGGGGCAGTGCCAGCAACATTAATGTTGGGGGGGGCAGTGCCAGCAACATTAATGGTGGAGGGGCAGTGCCAGCAACATTAATGTTGGAGGGGGCAGTGCCAGCAAAACTAATGGTGGGGGCAGTGCCAGCAACACTAATGTTGGAGGGGCAGTGCCAGCAACACTAATGTTGGAGGGGCAGTGCCAGCAACATTAATGTTGGAGGGTCAGTGCCAGCAACGTAAGAGTTGGAGGGGCAGTGCCAGCAACGTAAGAGTTGGAGGGTCAGTGCCAGCAGCGTCATCAGTGCGCCTAGCGGGTCAGGTGAGCGTTGTGCCACCCTTCACTGGGCAAGAACCCAAACATGACAAGAGCCGTGCCTGGTGCCCTGGATGCCCCAGTTTCATATCCATCATCATCGGGCTGAACACACACTTTCTCAGGCTAGCAGCAGGAGGGTGTGGCGGCCGCCACCCTGCACGGGAACCATACCTCTCCACCCAACACACAACACACACACACACACACACACACACACACACACACACACACACTCCCTCGTCACAAGACTGCACGCCTCCCATGCCCGCCCCTGAACTATACGGCCCCATTCCATTCATTAACGTTACCTGAACTCGAAAAATTAGTTTATCATAAAGGCATTTAAGGAACCTGTGTCAAAACTGTCCCTGGTGACTCTATTCATAACTTGGCGCTGATGAAAACAATCGCCCTTCGCCCTCTACCCATACAGACGTGTTAACACATACCCATCCTACAGTGAGCTTCCAATGCCCCCTCAGCCCCACATATGTAACTTTGCCCCACTGTAAACTACATTCAACATTCGAGCGAGTCGAGAGCTTGTATGTCTTGCCCACGTCGCAGACTGTGGGGGGGTCGTCGTAGCTATCTAACAGTCTAGCTATCTAACAGTCTAACTAACTAACAGTCTAACTAACTAACGCCAGTGACCTGAGAAGGTGTCCGGGTGAGGAGGGGAGGGAGGCTGATGCCGCCACTGGCTGATCGTGCAATTACCGCCTCGCACGCAGCCCAGCCTATCATGATGACAACCCGCACACCCAGCCCTCCCTTCCTCCCTCCCTCAAGCAGCGTCGAAAACCAATGGCCAGCCACACGGCGAGCCGTGTTAACACTGAGATAACCAGAGAACATGTCATACCCAAGTGATCTTGACACCCTGGTAAACTCAGACCAAACCACAAAAAAAAAAAGCCATTTAATATCTCCGACGTTCATCTGGGAGGCAGTGAAGCAAGGCGTCAGGTCGAGCTGCTGGGGGGTAGACGCCCTCGGAAAAAAAACACAGGCAAAGGTAAGGTGAGGTGACCATGAAGGGAAGGAGCATGAGGGTACCGCTAGGATGTGTCTGGGAGACATGGAGGCCGGAGGGAGGGAGGGACGGAGGAAGGGAATGGAGGGAGGAGCAGAGACGGGAGAATCGTTAAAATTCGTATTAAGCTGAAACTCGAGAGAAATCTCGTCGAGGAAGGGAATATATATATATATCTTTGTGGCTGGAGGGGGCCGGGCGTCCACACACGTGATGGTGATGGGTCACGAGGAAGGGGACGCACGCTGGGATGATGGGGACGGCGTGTGGATGATGGGGACGGGGGTGTGGATGATGGGGACGGGGGTGTGGATGATGGGGACGGGGGTGTGAATGATGGGGACGGGGGTGTGGATGATGGGGACGGCGTGTGGATGATGGGGACGGGGGTGTGGATGATGGGGACGGGGGTGTGGATGATAGGGACGGGATCTGGATGATGGGGACGGGATATAGATGATGACGTCAATATTCTGCATGATGAGGACCGAGTCAGGATGATTGGGAAGGGGAGCCTGTATAATGGGAACGAAGCCTGGATGATGGGGACGGAGCATGGATGATGGGAAACGGGGTCTGGATGATGAGGAAGGGGTCTTAGTGACACGGGAGGTACATGAACAGCGAGCGAACAGGATGAAAAAAAAATAACGTGAGTCCGGGAAGACCTGATGGGTCTGTGACTCAACGTGACGAGGTGGACGTGTGACGCGGGAAGGGGGTGTGGTGTGACGGGGCGAGCGCGTGACGCGACTGACCAACGCTACGAGGCGACGCCATAATAAGAAGATGCGTGAGGATAAGATGGACCTAATATTATCCTCGTCTGCCACTGGTCCAGCCCGAGACTCCACCACAATCAATCGTTGCTGTACCCCGACCACTCCCGACACCGTAAGTCATCTCCACTCCTGCCTTCGCAAACCATTCCTGTACAACTCCAGCCTCCCCTCCCGCCCTACGCCCGCGAGGGTGAGGCTCAGCGTCCACCTGTCTTGTGGCAAGTGAGTGTCCAGCCAGCCACCGAGTCAGCGGCGGCTCAGGGAAGCGTCCGTCATCTAAAGCGACGGAGGGAGCTTCACCTCGTCTGAGGTTCCTGAGCTGTAGCACCTCGCCGTCTGCGGCGGCTCAGGGAAGCGTCCGTCATCTGAAGCGACGGAGGGAGCTTCACCTCGTCTGAGGTTCCTGGGCTGTAGCACCTCGCCTCCTGACTGTGCGGGCAACGTCTGCGTCCACTCCTCTGTCTCGTGTCTTAAGCCCTCTGATCAGACATGCTGTTTGAGGCAGCGCCCCGCAGGCCCTACCCTCTACAAACCTGGCTGGTCCACCTTTTTTTATTTTCTAATTGTCTCCAAAACTTCTTCCAACAACGTAGGGGGGGGGGGGTCTGCAGCGTTCTAACGAGCACAGAGAGAGAGAGAGAGAGAGAGAGAGAGAGAGAGAGAGAGAGAGAGAGAGAGAGAGAGAGAGAGAGAGAGAGAGAGAGAGAGAGAGAGACTAAACAGCCAGCCTCTGCACCCAATAATGTTCTCTCTCTCGCCGTCATAAAGGGAAAAAAATGTAGGAAAATAAGGGTTCCAATTGGGCCTGTCATACCCACAGGGAGGTCCCAACCCTGTATGGAGGAGATACAAGTTCTCTGAGGCGTTGGTTCACATGGTCTCACACACACACACACACACACACACACACACACACACACACATACGCCTCCTTCAGGAGACAACACTTACTTCGTCTTTACCCTCGGCCTGAGGTGACCCCCACACAGAGGTAAATACATCCCGGATGCTTTCCATAATTTTTTTTATTTAGCCACTTATACGCCGGTTTGTTCCCATACGACACTTTAGGAATGCTGCACAACTGGCTAGGGCCATACCACTGGATACATCCACCGGATGAATACACACACACACACACACACACACACACACACACACACACACGCACCACTCGCTGAGGCTGCCACCGCCCTCTGCTTAAGTTCCTGGGGGGTCGAGGAGACAAGTGTAATCCCTGGTACCTCGAGAGAGAGAGAGAGAGAGAGAGAGAGAGAGAGAGAGAGAGAGAGAGAGAGAGAGAGAGAGAGAGACAACGTGCCGTTATGATGCTCGGACAAGACCTCACTACCATGGCACCACACACGTGTCGAGGATCACCACACGCAGCTATCTCTCTCTCTCTCTCTCTCTCTCTCTCTCTCTCTCTCTCTCTCCCCACCTGCTCCCTCACATTACCCCCCCCCCCCTCCGCCGCGAGCAAGACGAGGACCGGACCGCTGGCTAGGACAGTGTGACTAGCCCCATTCACACGGGCGGGGGGGGGCTACCCTCTGTACTCGGGGGCTACACACTACGGATCCTCCTCCAACTATGTCTTGGACAATCGCATGTTTACCAAATGGCCTCCTACCTTCGTCTCTTCGATGTATATCAACTGACATATTTTTTCTCATGTGTCTCCCCTGATGATGTGATTATTACACGAAAGTGCACTTGGGAACTTATCGTGTTTCATTTTCCCCGTGGACTCATAGGAATATCTTGATCACGCGCAAAATTGTGATCCTTCCCAATATATATATATATATATATATATATATATATATATATATATATATATATATATATATATATACACACACACATGAGACATATCCTACGGCCACGGGGAAGCTTAGGCACCAATCCACCAGAGACAATAAAACGAAAGACACACAGAAAAAAAAAAACTACTGAAGACGTCACTGAATGACCATTAAAACACCGACTTGCATGACGCGCCCGCCGCGAGAGCCTCGCTGATGAAGGAGGGGGGGTGTGTGGTGGGGTTACAGACGGAGGCATGACCCACATGCGTGCCTCGCGCGTCATGAGAGATGCCCACACCATCGCTGGCCGGGGGCACGTCAGTCAGTCAGGAGGAGGAGGAGGAGGAGAGGCAGAACAAAGGTGGTGGTGGTGGTTGTGGTCCACACGCCCATGACTGAGATGCACTGGCGAGTTTTTGCTCCGACGCTCCTACTACCCAGCCACGACCACCACCCTGCCCGCCCCGCCCGCCCGCCCGACCGCCCGCCCCCAACACACACACACACACACACACACCTGGTAACGGTGGGAATTCATGTCCCAGCCAATAAATGGGGGAACATGAGTTAGATGCCGGCAACACCGAAGCTTCAGGATTAACCTCTGGAGAATATGTAACATGTTGAGGTGAGGTGAAAGGAAAACGAGAATTGGTAAACACGATCACCTTCAATACAAGAGATAAAGTAAATAAATAATAAATAAGTAAATGAATATATAAAGGATGAATGAATGAAGCTGAAAACGAGAGAAACACGATTTAATAACAAAGAAATGTAAGGCGAAGTACCAGACCATTACCATATGCTGTGGAAGGGGGCAGTCACCATGCACTGTGGTAGGGTGTGGTCACCATGCACTGTGGCAAGGTGTGGTTATCATTCACTGTGGTAGGGTGTGGTCACCATGTACTGTGGCAAGGTGTGGTCATCATTCACTGTGGTAGGGTATGGTCATCATGTACTGTGGCAAGGTGTGGTCATCATTCACTGTGGTAGGGTGTGGTCACCATGTACTGTGGCAAGGTTGTGGTCATCATTCACTGTGGTAGGGTGTGGTCACCATGTACTGTGGCAAGGTGTGGTCATCATTCACTGTGGTAGGGTATGGTCATCATGTACTGTGGCAAGGTGTGGTCATCATTCACTGTGGTAGGGTGTGGTCACCATGTACTGTGGCAAGGTTGTGGTCATCATTCACTGTGGTAGGGTGTGGTCACCATGTACTGTGGCAAGGTGTGGTCATCATTCACTGTGGTAGGGTGTGCTCACCATGTACTGTGGCAAGGTGTGGTCATCATTCACTGTGGTAGGGTGTGGTTACTATGCACTGTGGCAAGCTGTGGTCATCATTCACTGTGGTAGGGTGTGGTCACCATGTACTGTGGCAAGGTGTGGTCATCATTCACTGTGGTAGGGTGTGGTTACCATGCACTGTGGCAAGCTGTGGTCATCATTCACTGAGGTAGGGTGTAGTTACCATGTACTGTGGCAAGGTGTGGTCATCATTCACTGTGGTAGGGTGTGGTCACCACGTACTGTGGTAAGGTATGGTCACCACATACTGTGGTAGGGTATGGTCACCACGTACTGTGGTAAGGTATGGTCACCACGTACTGTGGTAGGGTGCGTATGGGAAGCGAGAGGTGTGTAGACCTCACAACCTCACTCGACCAAGGGGCTTTCCCAGGGAGGTGTGAGGTGCTCCAACCCGGCAACGAGCAAGTCACCAGGCAAACCTCCGGGCAAATAACAGGAACGTCGATGATAATATGAATGACCCACGAAGACAACAGAAGACCTAATCAACCATTACATCTCTCCCTTACGCTCGACCACACCAGTAAATGATGAATGTAAACAAGTGACTGTACAGAAATAACCCCACACTGCCCCCCTGTCACCCTCCCCCACACACTGGTCCTGTCACTTCCACACACTGTCCCCTTTCATCCCACACACTGCCCCATGTCATCCCACACTGTCCCTGTCACGCCATACTGCCCCACCACCACACTGCCCGTCACCCAAAACTGTCCCCTGTCACCCCACACTACCTCCAGTCACCCCACACTGCCCCCTGTCACCCCACACTGCCCATGTTATCCCTACATTGCCCTCTGTCACCCTACATTGCCCCTGTCATCCCTACAGTGCCCCCTGTCATCCCTACAGTGCCCCCTGTCACCTCACATTGCCCCCTCTCACTCCACATTGCCCCCTCTCACCCCACATTGCCCCCTGTCACCCCCCACTGCCCCCTGTCATCCCTACAGTGCCCCCTGTCACCCCACATTGCCCCCTGTCACCCCACATTGCCCCTGTCATCCCTACAGTGCCCCCTGTCATCCCTACAGTGCCCCCTCTCACCCCACATTGCCCCCTGTCACCCCCCACTGCCCCCTGTCATCCCTACAGTGCCCCCTGTCACCCCACATTGCCCCTGTCATACCTACAGTGCCCCCTGTCATCCCTACAGTGCCCCCTGTCATCCCTACAGTGCCCCCTGTCATCCCTACATTGCCCCCTCTCACCCCACATTGCCCCCCTGTCATCCCTACAGTGCCCCCTGTCATCCCTACATTGCCCCCTGTCACCTCACATTGCCCCCTCTCACCCCACAGTGCCCCATCTCACCCCACAGTGCCCCATCTCACCCCACATTGCCCCCTCTCACCCCACATTGCCCCCTCTCACCCCACACTGCCCCCCAGTGGGACGGAAGAAGAAGTCCTCACAGGACCCGACCATCCAGGCACACTAAACAAAGGAACACAACCCGAAGACCTTTTGGTCCAGCTCTCCCATCACCTCGGCGCCAACTGTGATTTTGGGCCGCCATCAGCGGCGACCTTATTGCCCGCGCTGTGATCGGCACCGCCAAATGGATTACAGAGGTCACAAAGGAAGGGGGAGGGTCTTTGTCAAGGGCTCTTCCCTCCACCCCCCAGTGGCCACATAACTGACAGAAATGGTTACAAAGCCGGTTGGTTCATTACATAACCTTGCTTATTAACAATTAAAGTTGTGCCATCTCTCTCTCTCTCTCTCTCTCTCTCTCTCTCTCTCTCTCTCTCTCTCTCTCTCTCTCTCTCTCTCTCTCTCTCTGCAGGGTATCAGGACTTATTCTTTTGGCTCTCTTTTCTTCTTCTTTTTTCGCACACACTGAGACAGTGCTCCTGGCGGTCGGTCGTCCATACATACGTGTGGCCACAAACGTTACCGTTCACATGACTGAACACCTCCAGTTCGGCCAAAGCGCCAGTAGTACCTACAGCCTAGTGTCTGGGTCGAGAAATTACATTATCTTACAGTCTGCTCATGTTATTCCTTTCTCTATATTCATGACTCACTTTACACATTACGCCGGGACGAAGGAAATGGATCGACTTGCGCCCATCTGCACACAAGTCTATTTGCGTCAGAGAGAATAGTTAGTTCATTTACGAACGATGGAAATACAGCGTCGAAATGACTATCCAACGTTGTGTTCAACAGACCTCTTCACCAACCCCGAGTTCGGCTCACCAACACCGAGTTCGGTTCCCACAGGCCTGCAGGAGAGAGGGAACCCATGACAATTTGATCTGGAATGCCTCGACGCGCGTAATCTCTGAACATATGTCGCTGGCTTCAAAAGAGCAACACGGTCCACTCCGATCTAAGAGTGTTGGGGGGCCAAACACTGAGGACAAAGACTCAAGAGATTGTTAAAACTAGTCTGTGGTGCGGACAATTCAATGTGAAGCGTTGATGCTCAACTGTTTATCCTAACATTCTTCTCTTATGATGTGACCATTTGGATCACAAGGGCAGCACTGCCTGCCCTCCCAGTGGCAGAGTTGAGGAGAGCCGTCAGTACAGAGGCGATGGACTGTGTCACTGTCAGCCTGGAGTTTCTGTCTAGGTTCAAGATCACAGGTTTTGGAAGAGCGCAGAAGGTGGGGTAGTGCCAAGTCACTAGTTTCTTAAGTGGTTACGTGAATATGGTGGTGTTACAAGGGGAATCATCTGCCAGGGAGACGGAAAATGCTGCTGATGGACTCCAAAACATTATCATCATGCGACTGGCTGTTTATTTTTGGGATCCACTTAGATTCACCTGCACAATGATGACATTCACACTTGAACACTGCCGTACAGACGATATCATCTGGATCACAATGCAGAAAGTGTCATATACCTACGACAGATTTCCAGTCTTCTGTCCTCATGATTGGGTATAGCAAGTTCTTTCCCCGTGCTGAGAGTACCTTAGTGGTCTTCGGCCAATCATGTACGAGTGTTAAGGCTTCCTTTTGCATACATATATAATTTTTTTCCCCCCAAGTCGATTAATACCTTTGCTGTTATACAGGGATAGAGCTGGTGCTTGGTAATGTAAAAAGCGACATTATATAAGTGAGGTGACATTATATTTACATTTACGATACCTGCACGATAATTAGGACTGTGCCCTGCGACAGCTCTTAAATTAAGAGCTCTGAACCTGTCTGGACAGAGGTAGATTCAGCTTTTGTGCAGCATCTGCACAATACACGGGGATGAGAGAGATATACTAAATCAAACGGAAGCCACAGCCAATGGGTCTATCATCAAAATCTTCAGTGTAGATGGTCCGATCTTACCATTACTAAAATTCGTTTACGGAAGAACACCTTTGCTTGGTCCTCTCTACAGTTATAATAAGGCCAAGGCTATTACAGACTGCGTACGTGTGTGTGAGCGTACGTGTGTGTGTGTGTGTGTGTGTGTGTGTGTGTGTGTGTGTGTGTGTGTGTGTGTGTGTGTGTGTACAGTTACGAGAGGTTTGTTGCATTTTCACGATATGTCTCGTGGCTTGCGAAGATGTCGTCAGCATAAGGCGAGTGTGTGACCTCAGCGAGGTCCTGTGATGGCATCACCCGCACCAACCAGGCCGCCCGCCACTACGTACGAGGTGCAGGGAGGGAGGCCAGACAGACACGGTCGACGACGTATTGTGAAATCGGGCAACATCCACCCGTGTTGTTTACCGTTTCCCACGGCGCGTACTGACCCAGCTGATGATGACGTGCTGGGTGTCGTGAACCGACGGACCGACTCCCAAGGGTGGTGTGTCCCCGTCCTCCTCCTACCCGTCCGCCGGGCCTAGCTACTGTAGAAGCCATCATCCCTGTCCTACACACTGTCCACGCCTTGGTGACGACAAGTGCACTAGGGATGAAGACGACGGTGTTGCTCCTATACACCGAGTGGTGGTAGACACGTACACACAGCAAGTGACGGGGTCACCAGCACAGCAGGTGGTGGTATACACACACACACACACACACACACACACACACACGTACACAGCAAGCGATGGGCCGCAGTAAGTGGTGGTTAACATATAAACAAGAAACGGGGTCTCACCACCGGAAACACTGACCCCCCCTCCCCGCTACGACACGTGACGTCATCACCAGCCTACGTAGACTACACACTCCTCCACCTCCTACCTCAACCAGCCCTACGTAGACTACACACTCCTCCACCTCCTACCTCAACCAGCGTTCAACCCTCCCTCTCAATCAGAAAAACAGATATATATATAGATAGACAGATGGATGGATGGATAGATAGATAGACAGATATAACCAGAAACAGCCCAGGTGGTGTACATACAAACGAGTTCAGCCATAACTCATGTATCCAAGGTTAAGAGAGAACGGATGGGGGGGGGGACACAGGTGTGAAGCTCCCCGTAACACACAAACAGTACTCACATACATCATACATACATACATACATACGTAAAGAGGATAGGGCCCACGTACTACCTTAGAGGAGCCCCTACATCATCATCCAGCCAGGGGAGTCGTCCAGGTTCCTACAGCTATGTACATGGCTAATGTCCTTCAGGTTCCCAAACTTCCCCCTCCTCCTCCTCCTCCTCACCTCACCTCACCTCACCTGGTTGGACCTGATCCACGCAGCCTTCACCAGAAGGTGTTGTTGTTCCGCCACTACCAAGTCCTTGCCTGGCTCTCTCCTTCTCCAAGACAACACCAGTACTGACGGAGGAGCTGGTGGTGGTGGAGGAGAGGCCAGGTGCTGCAGCAGCAGCTGGCTGGCTGGCTGGGTAGAGTACTGGTGAGGGAGTGGTCAGTAGTCAGTGGTGGTCCGGTAAGTGGTCTGGCCAGCACGACGGTCGTCCATCACAGCTGGTGGCGGTGTTACCTTACCCTCCCTCACGTCGACTGTGGACTGTTCCCTCCACCAGGGCCTGGCTGCTGCACCTCCCGCCATCACGCCGGGCGGTGGGGAGGACCTGAGACTCACCCGTGCAGCCCCCTTCACCGTCAGATGAGCCTTGATCATCATGCACACTTCAATCATACCACCAACCTACCCCCTCAGCGTGGCACCACCATATCTCCTCCCGCTGGTTGGCTCATAATGCTTAGACGAATTCCTATATAGATCACTCAAGATATCCGGGTCCTGGATGTATATACAACACGGTACTGGATTCGATATAGTGTATAGAACAGACATAAAAAAAATATTCTGTAGCTTCCCTAAGTCTGGTGTTCTAAGATGAGGCTCGGGTCTTTCCCTATGTAAAGCATGAAACACACTCCAGCCTCCTACACCCCCCACAGTTTTGACTTCTTGTGAGCATGCCCGCACGCAGTCGAGGAATTTATCCTCTGCATCATATTTTTCCCACTCTGTCAGTCCTCCAGTCTCAAGCGGGGTTAACGCTCGCACACGAGAGTGGACTAACCTGAAGAGTATATATACAACCTCCGAAAGTTCCACCAACACTCTAAAGTGTACCTCGCCACAGCTCTGGGGAGGAAGGGAGTTCTCGACCACCTGCAGGTGTTGTGTGTGCCACTAACCTTGCCACATCAAGTTCTGGCCTGCTATGGTATTTCACGCAGCCAGCGTCCGTCCGTTCAGCGTATAGTGTGTAACCTGGCTCGTAGTAAAGTATACCTTGCTGAAAACCGTCCATTTACCATTTCATTTTAAGTCTTCCTTAAAATAAAGCTCCCGGCTATAGGGAGTTAAGGAAACGACAGCATCTGATACAGATGCTATTTCCCATCATATTTCAGTGGATTCCACTGGCAGGTTGTATCCAATGCGTCTCTCTCTCTCTCTCTCTCTCTCTCTCTCTCTCTCTCTCTCTCTCTCTCTCTCTCTCTCTCTCTCTCTCACACAAGAAACCATCCTTACAACCACATTCAACACTGGGGGGTCTCCAATCTTTCCCAAATGGAACATCACGATGTGTCTCTCTCTCGAGTCTACGTACGTAGGGCAAATAAGGACTATTCTGGTGAGTTTAATCATGACAAACACCTCACGAGACAAACACACTACATGAAGAGACACTCTTCATGATACACACGCTACATGACACTCGCCCGACACGCCACACACCCTACATGACACACACACACACACACACACACACTCAGTAATCTGAATGCTTCACAACACCAACATCGTCAATAAAATGACGTCTGAAGTGGGTTTTTTTTTTTCAGTTCTTAACTTCCCCTTGTGTACAGGGACGATAACGGGTTCATCAGAATATTCTAATCGGGAGAGATAAGCGCCCTGAACACTTGTTATCAGTGATCTTGCTCCTCTCACTGTGACACTTCCCGACACATGCACCCCCTTCATGACCCACACCCACTGTGACACTTCCCGACACACGCACCCCCTTCATGACCCACACCCACTGTGACACTTCCCGACACACGCACCCCCTTCATGACCCACACCCACTGTGACACTTCCCGACACACGCACCCCCTTCATGACCCACACCCAGCCGGCCCTCTGAACACTCTCAGTAGCCCTGCCTTCCGTGTGTGTTCTCGAGGGCCGAGGCTTCCACGAGGACGGAGGGTTTACCGTGAGGGCGCCGTGGATCGTCTGACACACGGGGGGAGTTTTATTTGCATGTCCAAGTCTCCGGTCACGGACCAGTTCTCATCGGGGCCAGGCCTTACACGAGATGTACAAAGAACTCAAGAGATAAAAGAAAAAAAAAATGTACACAGAAGAAAGAGTAAAAATAATCTTAAGAGTCTTCGAGGACGTGGAAAACCTGTCTTACAAAGAGCAGGTCGGTGCTGTTAAGGAAAACACGACCAGGTAGAAAGACTTCAAAAGCTTAGCCGTGAAAGGAAAGGAACAGATATTTCACAGGGTTATCCTTCGGCTGAGTAAAGGGCATACCGTACTCAAGTGAATTGCCGAGTATTATGTGGTCTAGCTAACCAGTTCCCAGGAGTAGAAGCCGGAGTAATATCTACGAGAAGAGGGAGAGTGAACCAACACTGCGGCGTAAGAAGGTCAAGTGTTGGGATTAAGACTCCGGGAGTTGCTGTGTCGCGCTACACTGGACCCGACTCTCCAGACGATGTATGAGAGCGATACTCCGGTCAAACACCTGTTCGTCGAGAAGCTGCGCTTCCATCTTCGCACTCCACCAGGCGATGCAGTGTCCCGCATCCTGTGTACTGACCAGGGATCACACTTGGTCAGTGTTGCCTCGGCTGGTGATGGGTCAGTGATGCACCATACACGAGACAGACCGTGGCAGCATCTGGTAGTGGTGGTGGTGGTGACAGGCCGGTGTTGCAGCAGGTGACTGGTGACTGACAAGTGTTGCAGTAAGGTGGTGATGATGGGCCAGTGGTGCGGTCGACTAGTGTGGCGGGGACGACTGGGTTACGGAGGCACACGTGAGGTGACGAGCATTTCGTCAGTGGTGAGCCGCCCAGCGGAGGCAGAAATGCTGGCTATCCATACCCGGCATCTCCCACCACGGGTCCCACCTCCTGCTGTAGCATTGCCTACGTGTCATGATTACTTGTGTGTTACGGGGATATAGAGTTTCATTCTCGTGTTGCCTCGTCTCTTAACCTTGTATATGTGTATCCTGTCTTTATTCCCACGTGCCTTTACACACACACACACACACAACATACACACACACATGACGACACACACACACATACACACACACATGACGACACACACACACATACACACACACATGACGACACACACACACATACACACACACATGACGACACACACACAAGCGAAAAACCTAGATCAATCATCAGGTAATTAGCCACACACAATGAACATAATTAAAATCCCTGGCCCCTGACCACATCCGGGAGCGGCAGGTGTACTCCTGAACCAGCAGGAATATTCAAGATATAATCATTTCCTCGCCAATGTTTCTCTTTCCCGAGAGAAATGAGTAAATGTCGTCGCCTCCCCGTCTGGAAGCGAACTTAAACCCACCGGACAATACCAACTTTCACACTTTGTAACATCGGCAGCGAAGAGGTTATGATCAGAAGATGTACAGAGATATACAAGCAAGACTCGGCCATACCTGGATGGCTTCTCTGCCATGATAAAACATAGACACACACACACATACACACACACATGACGACACACACACACATACACACACACATGACGACACACACACACATACACACACACATGACGACACACACACACATACACACACACATGACGACACACACACACATACACACACACATGACGACACACACACACATACACACACACATGACGACACACACACACATACACACACACATGACGACACACACACACATACACACACACATGACGACACACACACACATACACACACACATGACGACACACACACACATACACACACACATGACGACACACACACACACACACACACACACATCCTAAGCCTGGTACCCATTTATCAACCAGTTCCGAGGGGGGGGGGGGGGGGGGGGGGGGGGGGGGGGGGGGGGGGGGGGGGGGGGGGGGGGGGGGGGGGGGGGGGGGGGGGGGGGGGGGGGGGGGGGGGGGGGGGGGGGGGGGGGGGGGGGGGGGGGGGGGGGGGGGGGGGGGGGGGGGGGGGGGGGGGGGGGGGGGGGGGGGGGGGGGGGGGGGGGGGGGGGGGGGGGGGGGGGGGGGGGGGGGGGGGGGGGGGGGGGGGGGGGGGGGGGGGGGGGGGGGGGGGGGGGGGGGGGGGGGGGGGGGGGGGGGGGGGGGGGGGGGGGGGGGGGGGGGGGGGGGGGGGGGGGGGGGGGGGGGGGGGGGGGGGGGGGGGTGGGGGAGGGGTGTGGGGGGTCGGGGGGTGGTAGGAATGAGGTGTTAGGAGAAGGGTGTGGGGGGGAGGGGATTGGTTGGGGGTGGAGGGGGTGGAGGGGATCTGGTTGGGGAGTGGTCGGAGAGTGAGGGAGAGGTGGAGGGAGTCGGTGGGTGGTTGTGGGGGGGGTATGGGGGTGCAGTTTGGGGGGGGAGAGTTTTGTGTTAGGAAGAGTTGAGACCGTGAGACAACTAGGGAGGTGGAGAACGCTGGGTGGAGAGTCTTGTGTGACGGAGGAGTTGAGGACACGTGGAGAAACCTTAGGGAAGGTGGAGAACGCTGGGTGGAGAGTCTTGTGTCACACACCACATCCTAAGCCTGGTACCCATTTATCAACCAGTTCCGAGGGGAGGATGAACACCTAGGATGAGTGTGGGGTCCGCCTGCAGCTCCCTCAATTCAAACCCGGACAGGCCCGG
Organism: Panulirus ornatus; assembly: GCF_036320965.1. NCBI lineage: Eukaryota > Metazoa > Arthropoda > Malacostraca > Decapoda > Palinuridae > Panulirus > Panulirus ornatus. The sequence continues at coordinate 20,256,459 of NC_092280.1, read as the reverse complement.
TGCGTACCGCTCTGTCTACAACGAAATATATTACCTCCCGTAGGACAAGGGCTAGCGCGTAACGCTCAACGCAGGACAATCTGAAGAAGATAAGACAATCTGAAGAAGATAAGAGTTGCGTGAGTCCCACGTCCTTGAAAGCTACGTGTAAGATGAAGAGGGTGGGTGTCTGTGGGCTGAATGCCAGCATCCCACGTGTCTACGGGGCAGAACAGCAAACTGGTTAAGGAGGGGAAGACTGAGAACCACGGTTGCGCTCACTCACTAACAGCGCCGTCACCAGCCCTCCCCATACCCAGGCGGTCGTACACCTCACGAGAGAGAGAGAGAGAGAGAGAGAGAGAGAGAGAGAGAGAGAGAGAGAGAGAGAGAGAGAGAGAGAATGGGAGAGACGTGTACACATGCAGGGTAGACCTACATACTGAGGAGAGGGTGGTGCAGGCTGCTGGTGGCAATGGGAGAGCGGAGGAAGGGAAGAGGGGGTGGTGAGGTGAGTGAGGGGGGTTTGTCTATGAGTGTGGTGGCGGCGGTGGTGGGCGGCAGCAGGAGCAGCAGGAGCAGCGGCAGCAGCGGCGGCGGAGGCACGTGCCGCCCACCCGCACACCCACTCACCACGCCGCCAACTTTCACTCCCACTCACTCACTCGGCCCCCCCTTACCCTCCCTCCCTCCCGAACTCAATACTGGCCTGATGCAACAAACTGATAAACCCGCTCTTCTACCACCACCACCACTCGCCATCATCCATCCATGATCGGAGTGAGTGACCACAACTCTGGTTGGGCAGTGAGGAGGCCTGGCCCGCCTACAGAGAGAGAGGATGGGGGAGAGAGAGAGAGAGAGAGAGAGAGAGAGAGAGAGAGAGGGATGGGGGACGCTAGGCCACACGGTGGCGGCAGGCAGCAGCAGCGGCGGGAGGGAGGAGGAGCCACCTACCCCACCGCCGTGTACCACAGGTGAAATCTGTGTATCTGGTTATCGTGAAGTGGAAAGTAAGGAACACTGGCCAAACCCCAACACCAACACCAACCACACTTGATCCCTCCTCAAACTACTATTACTGTCTGTCCTTCCCACCGCCAGAGACGAAGAGGCCTCGCCTGTCCCTCTGTCTCACTGTCCGTCCGTCATGCCAGCTGTTGAGCATCATCAACAACCAGTAAGTTATACCATCCCAGGGCTGGTGTCAACACGGGCTAAAAACAACAACCCAGCCATTATATTTGCCACTCGCTCTGTATGTTGTAAGTCTCGTCTCTCTCAGCCCCTGGCTTTGGTCAGTAAGTCTCGTCTCTCTCAGCCCCTGGCTTTGGTCAGTTTAAATAACCATTATACCTAATTATCTTTACTGTAATTACAATTATTTTCAATAATACTATTATTATTAGTATCATTATTACTTTACCATAATTATCATCATAATCATCATAATTTTCAAAATGAATATTATTATTATTATCATTATTATTATTATTATTATCATTATTATTATTATTATTATTATCATTATTATCATTATTATCATCATAATCAACGTTATCACTATCATTATTACTTTATCATAATTATCATAATTCTAATCATTATAATCATTATTGCAGAGAGTGTATGTGTCAACACTGGGCGATGACAGTGGTGCTATGTATCACATAAAACCCCCTCCCGCTAGATCAAATCATTTCAGGCACGGGAGGAGGAATGTCTATCAGCAGGACAGGCTGTAGCACTGTACCGTGAGCACAATTACCATCATCATTTTCATGTGCTCACGAGCAGAGTAGCTGGAGCACACGGGGCACACCACCGCCACCCGTCCTTGCTGGACGCTCAGCAATACGGCAGCGACAAGCTGGGGCCTCCTCCACCTAGCGAACACAACCCTAGTGTTGATCACGGACTTTGCGTACCTCAACCTGGGCCAGTCTGGGGGGACTTGAGGAAGGCCATGGGTGGAGGGGGTCGTGACCAGGCCAGCAGACGGTGGTGGGGAGAGAGAGACACGACGACTGCCTGCTACAGGAGAGGCCAGGCCGTCGACGGGGTGAGGGAGGAGCGAAGCCAGAGCTATGGGGAACGCTGGGTGGAGAGCCTTGTGTGAGGGAGAGGTTGAGGACACGTGGAGACAGCCTAGGGAGGTGGGGAACGCTGGGTGGAGAGTCTTGTGTTAGGGAAGAGTTGAGGACACGTGGAGACAACCTAGGGAGGTGGAGAACGCTGGGTGGAGAGTCTTGTGTGAGGGAGGAGTTGAGGACACGTGGAGACAACTTAGGGAGGTGGAGAACGCTGGGTGGAGAGCCTTGTGTGAGGGAGAGGTTGAGGACACGTGGAGACAGCCTAGGGTGGTGGAGAACGCTGGGTGGAGAGTCTTGTGTGACGGAGGAGTTGAGGACACTTGGAGACAGCCTAGGGAGGTGGGCGAGGTATATACATGGGGTGGATGTGAGGGACGAAGGATGGCTGTAAAGGAGGAGGTGGAGAAGAGACGGGAGAGGTGGTTCTTAGGGAGGTGAGCAGACTTAAAGGGCTGGTGAGAGGCGAGTGAACCGTCTGGTAACATGATACGTGCAGGGATGATGGCGGGGTCAACGTGCATTTCTCGAACACTCACGGAATCTGCATACGCTCCTCAAAGTACCATCACTGGTCTATCATGCTCAATACGACGAGGGATAAACGAAGCTGGCCTGCACCTGATGTGGCTACTGGCGCAATCACACTTCATGACGACACACACACATACACACACACATGACGACACACACAAGCGAAAAACCTAAGATCAATCATCAGGTAATTAGCCACACACAATGAACATAATTAAAATCCCTGGCCCCTGACCACATCCGGGAGCGGCAGGTGTACTCCTGAACCAGCAGGAATATTCAAGACTATAATCATTTCCCTCGCCAATGTTTCTCTTCCCGAGAGAATGAGTAAATGTCGTCGCCTCCCCGTTGGAAGCGAACTTAACCACCGGACAATACCAACTTTCACACTTTGTAAGATCGGCAGCGAAGAGGTTATGATCAGAAGACTGAACAGAGATATACAAGCAAGACTCGGTCATACCTGGATGGCTTCTCTGCCATGATAAAACATAGACACACACACACATAAGCGCGTGGGCAAAGAGACAATGGAACGTATCTACAAACTCTGAACAAATGTGTGGATAAAAAGTGAACATGATCAAAGGATCACATATCTAAAATGCAGGAACAAATCAAGGGGGTAATGTGGCCCAGTCCATCACTCCGGGCATAAGAGCTGGGGGGAACAAGAGGCTACGGAGATATAACAGGAGGAGAGAGCCTTTACTGGCCCAGTACACACAGACCCCCGTCACAGATCCCGCCATCCTCTCGCACGGTGGCACCCGAACACACCCAACACCGATCCACACATTCTGGTACACCCTCCACATTCCGTCGCAGGAGAGAGACGCATGCCCCCGCCTTCCACAGCGGTGTAGTAAGCTTAAGAGACTACAGATCACGAGTACTTCTGTACATCGATGGTACAAACTCGCAAGTTGTACTTCAAGGATTAGATACGACACTTTAGGAGATTCTAGTAATAAATACCCATGGCTTTAACCGACCAGCCGGGTTAGAAAAGGTACTTAAGCCTACGAACTGCGGCCTCAAACAGCTAGACTAACCGGAAAAGCCAACATTGTATGTTGTGGGCCCCGTGGCCGAGGTATGGGGATGGGACAGGCCTCCCCGGCCATCTTGAGGCATATATGAAAGGTACGGTGCATAGACGCGGGCTGGACAAGCGCCCCCTTTTCACACGCCCGTCACCAGAAGGCGACAGGCTGGACATTTAACCTGTTCCAGATTCGGACGCATCACGACATTGCAAGGACATCAGGCTCTCGTAACTCCTCTTCTGCAGGAGCAGTCTTAACCCACAAGTGAGGGAGGGGTTATAGCAAAGACCATCCTCTCGTCCTTACTTGACACCAACCAACACGACCCATCTGGAGACGTTCGGCACACTGCTCCTCCTCCTCCCTGCTCACTACGGTTATCACCTCAGCACCTCGGGATGAGGCTGAATCACCATCATCCCCTCCACCGTCAATTCCTACCACCAAAGATCCCCCCCCCCCCCCCACGCCACCGTCACTTCCTACCGCCAGAGATCCCTCGTCCTCAGGGGTGCAGTTTGGCACCACAACCACATCGTACCCGCTCGTGCGGACCTTCACGAGAAAAACCCCATCCCCACCACCTACCAATGATGAAGACTAAAAACAATATCGACTTCACATTTTGCACTTGTGTAAATCTCTCTCTCTCTCTCTCTCTCTCTCTCTCTCTCTCTCTCTCTCTCTCTCTCTCCCTCAACCTTGTACAACCCCTCCTCTTTATCTCTGTGTATATATATTCTCTACCTGCAGTACTTGGTTTGTCTTGATAACAGCTAAACCTCTCCCTCTTTTTCTTTCTCATTTTCAACTTATCATTATCATCATTATCATTATCATTATCATCATTGGTAGTATTGGTAATAGTAGCATTCACTACTATTACTAATCCATAGTATCAATTATCATTACCAGGTTCATTATAATCATAATTACAATCCTTAGTGAACGGTGGTCACCAGACCACAGGTGGCGGGGTTGCCCCAATAAGCAGGGCGTAAATAGGTCTGCCTCCTCCCCACACCATCTGACATATCGGTGACCTCGCCACCGCTCCCGACCCTACCTCGCCGCACCAAACCAGTCCAGATCACTATCGCACGTTCCCCCAGTCCACCACCTCAGGTGAGCGCCACCCGCTCGGGGTGGAGGCGGCGGCGACGGACACGGTCAGCTGATGGGGTAAACAAAAGTCAGCTGATGATGGGATGCATTGCGTGCGCCGCGGTTACCACCGGCACAACATCGTCATGATCAGCGCTCGTGTGGTGGGGGTGTGCGGGAGTGTGGCCATGAGAGGAGTTGCTCCCTGGCGAGGTTTCTTTTCTTATTTTTCGTGAGGGTGCTGGCCGTACGGGAAGCAGCGTACCCCTACGGAAGCGCTGTGAGTCTTTTATCACCTTGGGGAAACGACCGTCAACCTAACGAAGCCACGGACGGTAAGTCCCCTGCGCACGACGGTACCACCGTGGGACACGACGGTACGAGCGCTTGAAGACAATGGGGTGCCATCCTTGAGCACGACGGTACGAGCGCTTGAAGACAATGGGGTGCCATCCTTGAGTACGACGGTACGAGCGCTTGAAGACAATGGGGTGCCATCCTTGAGCACGACGGTACGAACGCTTGAAGACAATGGTGTACCATCCTTGAGCACGACGGTACGAGCGCTTGAAGACAATGGGGTGCCATCCTTGAGCACGACGGTACGAACGCTTGAAGACGATGGTGTACCATCCTTGAGCACGACGGTACGAGCTCTTGAAGACAATGGTGTACCATCCTTGAGCAAAACGGTACGAGCGCTTGAAGACAATGGTGTACCATCCTTGAGCACGACGGTACGAGCTCTTGAAGACAATGGTGTACCATCCTTGAGCACGACGGTACGGGCCCTTGGGTATGAGGTCCTGGTCTAAGACCTGGCTCTTAAGGGTTGAGGTCATGGGGTCAGGAAGGCCATACACAACACAAGGGTCGTACAGTCGATCTCAAGGGTCGTACCGCAGTGGTCAAGTGGTTAAAAAGAGATACGACCTCACAACCACGACTATGACCAATACAACATGTGGTCCTCACAACCATGACTACGACCAATACAACATGTGGTCCTCACAACATCAAGGTACAATGGAGCGTTTCCTCTACGGCTCACGCCCGTAGTACTGCAGGGCATCAACTAACACAAGAGAACCACGATAAACATTACTCGGGGTTGTAATGTCCCCGCAGTCACGACAAACCTTGTCCTCCCAAACCAGCTTAAGCTTGAGAGTACCATCCTCGCAACGCTGTCACACACACACACACACACACACACACACACACACACACACACACACACACACACACACACACAGCAACAGTATAACTTCCGTAACACAAACTAGATATCTCAAAAAAAAAAAAAAAATACGCACACGCAAAAAATAATTTTCATCAGGTCTTCCACGAATACATTATGACCTCACAAATCAGATGGATGTATCGTATGTACCTGGCGGGTCTATACGGTGGTCTTCGGGGGGTCTTTCGTACCTCGCCAGCTCGGACTGGTCCACACGCAGCTGTGGGTTGGGTCGTCCGCTGGTCGACTAGGCTGTTGAAAGCCACAGCCCGCAGGCCAGCAACGGAGCTAACACAGCCTAGCTATTCTGGTACATCTAGTACAAACCTATCCAGGTCCATCTCAGATTTCTCCATCCTGCATCTGATGTCCGCAGGCAACGGACTGAACAGAGTCTAGTGTTCAGTGTACTATTTCTTTTTGATTCTCATCTCATCACTTGGTTTTTAAGGGCAGAATTTTACAGTCTCCCATGCCTGTCATGTTATGGGTAAATAATCATTGATTGTAGGTTTGTAACAGTGCCTTACAACATCTTCCAAGAGTAAATGCTGACACATCTCTCCACGTCTGCGTTAAAGAGCGTACAGCCTCGGAGATTTCAGTCGTTCCCAATGGTTCAGCTCCCTAACCGCGTCAATGCGGGCTATGAAACGCCTCCGAATGCTTCCTAGCTCTGCAATTTCACCGCCTTGTATGGGGATGTGAGTGCGTAACACTGTTCTATTCCTATGAGTACCAGTGCCTTGAAGAGCGTCATCGGTGGCTATTCCTAACTTCTCTTGAAAGTCCGCAAGATCCGTCCTATCAACTTCCTCGTAGAGGCAACTGTTGCTTCGTTGTGTTCGCTGACGGTGGGGTTAACAGACCGTTTGACTCGCAGGTCGCTCACGCTGTCCAATCGTGATAGGACGCTGCCTGTGTCCATCAGGGGTCCTGAAGGGTTCTTAATTGCTTCATCTGCCCCAGACCGGAGACGCTGGGACATAGTGGAAAAACAAATTGTTTACGGTTGCCCAGTGGAAAAACTTTGCCAGTCCTTCCCGGGTTAGCGAGGGAGTGTCAACAACAGACGACGTGGCTCCCTTTTATGTTCACATCTTTAGATACTAAGCCACCCGCTCCCGCCCTTCTTAGTCGCCCTCTGCGACACACGGGGACAAACATGGGTAACAAAATCCCTCTCCCGCGTCCCCGGAGATTCACAATATGAACTCGTAATACCAATCCAAACCCCTCGGTGCACTTCCCTGGGAAACAACGAGGACAAAGGAGCAGCAAACTAGCCTTCCTTCCCCATGTCTTCCTCTTTGGAACCTGAGCAAAAGTGGCAAGAGCCAAGAAAACCATGAGGGTTAGCGATGCAGAGGGCGAGGCAGATGGTGATGGATGATAGGAGGAGGCATGGGGGGCCACCGTTACCCTTCCTGGTCCACGCACGTCAACACACGTGCCGGATGACAGCGTCACAGTGCCATCAGCCGACGCGCCTCGGCAGCATAAACAGTCAACACAGGGGGCTCTTCTGACAGACCTCCCTCCCCCGTGGCTCTGGGAACAAGAGCAGTAAGGCAAGAGGGGGCTAAACCTTTTGCTCAAGAGAAAGCAAATATCAGCATAGTCGTGACGAAAATATATGCGTGGAAAAAAAAAAAAACGTAGGAGAAAGCAAAGCGATGCGAGCGAAGAACGGCGGAGGAAAATATTTGTGCACCACCACAGCCAGCAGCGGACACGCTCACCCCCACAGCCACGGCCTGACGGGTCCACTGGCTCCACCTGCTAGACCGATGGTGTATGACAGATACGGCAGGCCATCCACACCTGAAACCACGCAAATGGTTCTTGTAGTTAGCCAGGTATGTGAGGACAGTAGCCGTGGCGGTAATAGGGAGGGAGGGAGAGAGGCAGAGCAGCGCCCTACCTCTACACCCCACCCCCGTCATACCGCGGGTCAGCCAAGAATGTGGAGGTGGTGACGTGAGGGGAGGAGGAGGTGTGGTTTACAAGGGCAGGCATCCACTACGTCCAGTACTATAAGTGAGGAAGACGACGCTACGCAACGATCTGGTGACTAAAGTTACGCCTCTCGAACTTTGGAATTACTTTAAATAGCAGCGGTAACCCCGCCCACAATGCAGCCTTTATCATATGTATATTATATATATATACTAAATGGCCCATCCATTCATATACACACACACACACACACATATATATATATATATATATATATATATATATATATATATATATATATATATACATCAACGCCGTTACACGCACATATACATATCAACATATACACAGACATATACGTATATGCACATATACATATTCATATTAGCTTGCCTTCATCCATTCCTGGCGCTACCCCGCCCCACAGGAAACAGTATCGCTACCCCCTGCAGTGGTTTCGGTGCTTTATACATGGCAGACAGAGACTGAGTGTGAACGAATGTGGCCTTTGTTGTCTTTTCCTAGCGCTACTTCGCGCGCGTGTGGGGGGAGGGGGTTGTCATTTCATGTGTGCCGGGGTAGCGACAGGAATGAATAAAGGCAGCAAGTGTGAATTGTGTACATGTGTATATATGTAAATGTCTGTGTATGTATATGTATGTATACGTTGAAATGTATAGGTATGTATACGTGCGTGTGGACGTGTATGTATATGCGTGTGTATGTGGGTGGGTTCGGCCATTCTTTCGTCTGTTTCCTTGCGCTACCTCGCTGACGCGGAAGACGGCGACAAAGTATAATAAATATGAATAATATATATATATATATTGTTACGAGCCTGTGTGTGCGTCTGCCCACATGTTCGTGTATATAACGTGTGTGGTCAACATCTGCTTCAAAACAGACTTATTAAGCCAAATGCTTGGTGGGCAGAGAAACTCCGAGCCAGCCTCAGAGGAAGACATCACGCCTCGCCCTAATAAGTAATAGCAACAACACCATACACAAGGACACAGACACACGTTATATACACGAAGTGTGAAAGCCATCTTCACGGATGCCTGTACAAATCATTACTGTGTGTGTGTACATCAACACAGCCCGGCTGGCCAATTCACGCGCGTCACTGAGTCATGGAGGAGAACCTCACACGAGCCAGTCTCCCACCTTTCATTCCTACTCGTCCGTTTCGTGATGGATGAGAGGAGGAGGAGCGCTCTGGCCTGCTTCACCCGAGTGTTGGAAGGTTGGGTTGGGGGTGGGTACACGGGGGTGTTGGCACCCGCCGGGCACGTGACTGGCCCTCGGGCACGGGGGCAACCCAAATATAACACCATCCATCACAATCCATCCCAGGCATCCAGGGTGTGTAACGCAACTACCCTTCCACTGTGCCCCGGCATCAACGAGGCGGAAGGGCCTGCTTGCAGACGCCACCCTCTTCCGTATGTCCTACCAGGATGTTACCGGACTCCACCTGTTTAAGTGATTTGAACCGCTGGAGACAGAGCCACCTTTGACGAGGCTGTATGATTTCGTCAACGATCGAATGAGCCTATATAGATGCATCGAGGACATTTCTTCCCCTTCACAACCATGCACTCCCATCACAACCATGCACTCCCATCACAACCATGCACTCCCATCACAACCATGCACTCCCATCACAACCATGCACTCCCATCACAACCATGCACTCCCATCACAACCATGCACTCCCATCACAACCATGCACTCCCATCACAACCATGCACTCCCATCACAACCATGCACTCCCATCACAACCATGCACTCCCATCACAACCATGCACTCCCATCACAACCATGCACTCCCATCACAACCATGCACTCCCATCACAACCATGCACTCCCATCACAACCATGCACTCCCATCACAACCATGCACTCCCATCACAACCATGCACTCCCATCACAACCATGCACTCCCATCACAACCATGCACTCCCATCACAACCATGCACTCCCATCACAACCATGCACTCCCATCACAACCATGCACTCCCATCACAACCATGCACTCCCATCACAACCATGCACTCCCATCACAACCATGCACTCCCATCACAACCATGCACTCCCATCACAACCATGCACTCCCATCACAACCATGCACTCCCATCACAACCATGCACTCCCATCACAACCATGCACTCCCATCACAACCATGCACTCCCATCACAACCATGCACTCCCATCACAACCATGCACTCCCATCACAACCATGCACTCCCATCACAACCATGCACTCCCATCACAACCATGCACTCCCATCACAACCATGCACTCCCATCACAACCATGCACTCCCATCACAACCATGCACTCCCATCACAACCATGCACTCCCATCACAACCATGCACTCCCATCACAACCATGCACTCCCATCACAACCATGCACTCCCATCACAACCATGCACTCCCATCACAACCATGCACTCCCATCACAACCATGCACTCCCATCACAACCATGCACTCCCATCACAACCATGCACTCCCATCACAACCATGCACTCCCATCACAACCATGCACTCCCATCACAACCATGCACTCCCATCACAACCATGCACTCCCATCACAACCATGCACTCCCATCACAACCATGCACTCCCATCACAACCATGCACTCCCATCACAACCATGCACTCCCATCACAACCATGCACTCCCATCACAACCATGCACTCCCATCACAACCATGCACTCCCATCACAACCATGCACTCCCATCACAACCATGCACTCCCATCACAACCATGCACTCCCATCACAACCATGCACTCCCATCACAACCATGCACTCCCATCACAACCATGCACTCCCATCACAACCATGCACTCCCATCACAACCATGCACTCCCATCACAACCATGCACTCCCATCACAACCATGCACTCCCATCACAACCATGCACTCCCATCACAACCATGCACTCCCATCACAACCATGCACTCCCATCACAACCATGCACTCCCATCACAACCATGCACTCCCATCACAACCATGCACTCCCATCACAACCATGCACTCCCATCACAACCATGCACTCCCATCACAACCATGCACTCCCATCACAACCATGCACTCCCATCACAACCATGCACTCCCATCACAACCATGCACTCCCATCACAACCATGCACTCCCATCACAACCATGCACTCCCATCACAACCATGCACTCCCATCACAACCATGCACTCCCATCACAACCATGCACTCCCATCACAACCATGCACTCCCATCACAACCATGCACTCCCATCACAACCATGCACTCCCATCACAACCATGCACTCCCATCACAACCATGCACTCCCATCACAACCATGCACTCCCATCACAACCATGCACTCCCATCACAACCATGCACTCCCATCACAACCATGCACTCCCATCACAACCATGCACTCCCATCACAACCATGCACTCCCATCACAACCATGCACTCCCATCACAACCATGCACTCCCATCACAACCATGCACTCCCATCACAACCATGCACTCCCATCACAACCATGCACTCCCATCACAACCATGCACTCCCATCACAACCATGCACTCCCATCACAACCATGCACTCCCATCACAACCATGCACTCCCATCACAACCATGCACTCCCATCACAACCATGCACTCCCATCACAACCATGCACTCCCATCACAACCATGCACTCCCATCACAACCATGCACTCCCATCACAACCATGCACTCCCATCACAACCATGCACTCCCATCACAACCATGCACTCCCATCACAACCATGCACTCCCATCACAACCATGCACTCCCATCACAACCATGCACTCCCATCACAACCATGCACTCCCATCACAACCATGCACTCCCATCACAACCATGCACTCCCATCACAACCATGCACTCCCATCACAACCATGCACTCCCATCACAACCATGCACTCCCATCACAACCATGCACTCCCATCACAACCATGCACTCCCATCACAACCATGCACTCCCATCACAACCATGCACTCCCATCACAACCATGCACTCCCATCACAACCATGCACTCCCATCACAACCATGCACTCCCATCACAACCATGCACTCCCATCACAACCATGCACTCCCATCACAACCATGCACTCCCATCACAACCATGCACTCCCATCACAACCATGCACTCCCATCACAACCATGCACTCCCATCACAACCATGCACTCCCATCACAACCATGCACTCCCATCACAACCATGCACTCCCATCACAACCATGCACTCCCATCACAACCATGCACTCCCATCACAACCATGCACTCCCATCACAACCGTGCACTCCCATCACAACCATGCCCATCCACCACAACCATGCACTCCCATCACAACTATGCCCATCCACCACAACCATGCACTCCCATCACAACCATGCACTCCCTTCACAACCAAATTACCATCCCAGACGGAAACGCGTTAAAAAAGTCTACCGCCAAACAATTACGTTTGTGGGAGACCCTGACACTCCACACACGAACACCTGCACTACAACACACGCATCCAGGAGGCAAGACAACGCAGCGTCAGCCACGAGAGTTCCAGGTCGTCACCTTGCCGCGCCGTGCGAGGGAGGTGTGACACAACCTGCATTGAGTACAACATCAATCACCACCAGGTTGTGACGCCTGACACCCTGCAAGTGTGTACAACTGCCTATTACCTTCAAGGGCGACCTAACGCACACACTGACTTCTTTTCTTTTCTTTTCACGCAATATAACATCCGGGTACATACAACCTGCTGACTGAAGGGAGCTCCAACCACACACACACACACACACATATACACAGTTGATGTACTGACCTGGTCATCAGCCACCACCATCTGGGAGCACCAAGTGTACACCAGCGGCAGTAGCAGAAGTCGTTAGAGGCTTCCTATTCATCTAACGCATTAATCTACCTGAAGTGATTTGATGATATGTACGGAAAAAAATGACACATGCCGTGCATTTCGGAAGGGTTCGAGTGGTCCCTGTGCGTCCAAACTGGAGAGAAAAGGAAAAATATAAATACCTTTCATTTACGTCAATAACTTGAGAAACGAGAGAGTCACTGGCTTTCGCAAGTCAATAAATAAATGCCTCAGTTCATTTAACTTCGTGTAATGCCCGAGAGCGAGCGTGTGGTCACCACCGTGTTATCCCAGCAGGCACGCCACATTAGCGCACAACAAACACAAACATCCCCTGGGTCTAGCGAACGTTTCAAGTGACGCGCAGGTCAAACTGTTTCTGCTGGGAGAGCAGAGGAGAGTGGGTCAGTGCCCTCTCCCTGTGGGTCACTGGTCATGAGAACTATTATTAAGGCCATTACCAGTTAGCCATGGGGGAGGGCGACGGCCCATACCAAGGGGGGGTGGTCAGGTTACAAGCGCCAGCCTACTACGCGGGCGAGGCGCCATGACTAGCCTCCCTCCCTCCCTCCCACCCACCCGACGCGCAACATGCCTGTGGAAAACACTCACACACCCCCCAGCCAACACACACACACACACACACACACAAACACGCGCGCGCGCGCGCGCGCGCACTCGCCTTCAACAGCTGTGCTCGTTACCTGCTTACAATCTGCATAATATATATATATATATATATATATATATATATGGGAATAGGGGAGAAAGAATACTTCCCACGTATTCCCTGCGTGTCGTAGAAGGCGACTAAAAGGGGAGGGAGCGGGGGGCTGGAAATCCTCCCCTCTTGTTTTTTTTCTTTAATTTTCCAAAAAAAGGAACAGAGAAGGGGGCCAGGTGAGGATATTCCCTCAGAGGCCCAGTCCTCTGTTCTTAACGCTACCTTGCTAACGCGGGAAATGGCGAATAGTTTGAAAGAAAGAAAAAGATATATATGGCGCATGATAGTACAAGCTGGGCTGGGCCATTACTTCGGAAAGCATCATAACCTTTACCAGACCGTATTTCATCTTATTTCAGTCTTCTTTTCTTTTCTTTTTAGCATGTGAGGTGGGGGGAGAGCGAGGGAGGCGGCGCGGGGAAGACCCCACACACAACACGGGCACTCGTAACGTGATACCTCCTGGAAGGTAAGCAAGAACTCGACGACCCGCGGCGGTGTGGTGATGATCGCGCTCGCTCCTTACTCTCCCCCCGCCGCCAGACACGAGCCATCATCCATCATACATACACCCAGCTGACCCTTCCCTCACTCACTCCCTCACTCCGTCGCTCCGTCGCTCTCAAACACCAGCGCCGTTACGAACCCTATCATTAGTTAACCAGGAAATATATCATTGCCTTTTTTGTGTATGTGAATATCGGAAAAAAAAAATGTTTTAAATCCATGAGTTTTCAGGTGAAGGTGGCCTAAGCTTCATAGATCCCCACCCAGTGTGCTAAGCTTGCCTTGGCGGGGCAAGGGTTGAGGCCGAGCCCCCCCTCTCCCCCTACAAACCGGTTGGTCAAGCAAACCACCGTCAAAAACCGGTTGGTCAAGCAAACTTTGCTAGAAGTGATCTAGTTGGTTCCTGAGCGGCGCGCGGCCACCGTGGCCCGTGGTGGTGGTGGTGGTAACAGGTCCACAAATACCGGCCACCCGGATCTTCACACCAATACCTCCAACTGAACCAAATACTAACCCCGGTGTACTAACCAAATACTACCCCGGTGTACTAACCAAATACTAACCCCTGGTGTACTAACTAAATACTACCCCCTGTGTACCAACCAAATACTACCCCTGGTGTACTAACCAAATACTACCCCCTGTGTACTAACTAAATACTACCCCTGGTGTACTAACCAAATACTACCCCGGTGTACTAACCAAATACTACCCCTGGTGTACTAACCAAATACTACCCCTGGTGTACTAACCAAATACTACCCCCTGGTGTACTAACCAAATACTACCCCCGGTGTACTAACCAAATACTACCCCCGGTGTACTAACCAAATACTATCCCCTGGTGTACTAACTAAATACTACCCCCTGTGTACTAACCAAATACTACCCCTGGTGTACTAACCAAATACTACCCCTGTGTACTAACCAAATACTACCCCTGGTGTACTAACCAAATACTACCCCCGGTGTACTAACCAAATACTACCCCTGGTGTACTAACCAAATACTACCCCCTGGTGTACTAACCAAATACTACCCCTGGTGTACTAACCAAATACTACCCCCGGTGTATTAACCAAATACTAAGCCCGGTGTACTAACCAAATACTACCCCCTGGTGTACTAACCAAATACTACCCCTGGTGTACTAACCAAATACTACCCCCGGTGTATTAACCAAATACTAACCCCGGTGTACTAACCAAATACTAACCCTGGTGTACTAACTAAATACTACCCCCTGTGTACTAACCAAATACTACGCCCTGTGTACTAACCAAATACTACCCCCGGTGTACTAACCAAATACTAACCCTGGTGTACTAACCAAATACTACCCCTGGTGTACTAACCAAATACTACCCCCGGTGTACTAACCAAATACTACCCCGCGGTGTACTAACCAAATACTACCCCTGGTGTACAAACCAAATACTACCCCGGTGAACTAACCAAATACTACCCCTGGTGTACTAACTAAATACTACCCCCTGTGTACCAACCAAATACTACCCCTGGTGTACTAACCAAATACTACCCCCTGTGTACTAACCAAATACTACCCCTGGTGTACTAACCAAATACTACCCCTGGTGTACTAACCAAATACTAACCCCCGGTGTACTAACCAAATACTACCCCGGTGAACTAACCAAATACTACCCCGGTGTACTAACCAAATACTACCCCTGGTGTACTAACCAAATACTACCCCTGGTGTACTAACCAAATACTACCCCCTGTGTACCAACCAAATACTACCCCTGGTGTACTAACCAAATACTACCCCCTGTGTACTAACCAAATACTACCCCTGGTGTACTAACCAAATACTACCCCTGGTGTACTAACCAAATACTACCCCCGGTGTACTAACCAAATACTACCCCCGGTGTACTAACCAAATACTTAACGCGAAGCATGTAACATTCACGGTGGACACTTCCCTTAACTTAACTGGGACATACGGAGACAAACAAACATGGATCACAGTTACCAATCACTCAGGAGCTGACCACGAACAAACACTTCACGACCAAGACTAACACGACAGGTTCAAGAAAAACCACTTACCACTCACACACTGCCTCCTGATGACAAGAAGAAAAAATATCTGGAGAAATCACTTGTTTTTGACGCTACCTCGGTCACGCGGGAAACGGCGAATAATATCTATGTATCTATCTATCTACCTATCTATCTATCTATCTATATATATATATATATATATATATATATATATATATATATATATATATATTATCCCTGGGGATAGGGGAGAAAGAATACTTCCCACGTATTCCCTGCGTGTCGTAAAAGGCGACTAAAAGGGTAGGGAGCGGGGGGGCTGGAAATCCTCCCCTCTCGTTTTGAATTTTCCAATAGACGGAACAGAGAAAGGGTCCAAGTGAAGGTATTCCCTCAGAGGCTCAGTCCTCTGTTCTTAACGCTACCTCGCTAACGCGGGAAATGGCGACTTTGTATGGAAAAAAATTATTTAGACATAGATAGATTGATAGATAGAGAGTTACATATATACATAATACTTCTACTTCAAGGTACAATTTCGTCGTGTGTACTCGTAAGACGTAAAAAAAAAAAAATCTTACTTTTTTTTATTTTTCAAAACCAGTCAGATGACGCAGGCCGAAAACGATTCCTGGAAACATGCAGTGATGAAACGACCCGAGGCTAAGACGCCCGTGTAAAACCTATAATAACTGGGGAAAAAAAAAAAAAAGAGATGAGGATGAGTGGGGACTTCCCCCACACGGTATCAGAGAAATGGGAGGATGGTATAAACTGAGTTATATATGCGTGGACAACATACATAGGACTAGAAAGGTATACGACAGTAGAGAAAGTTCAAGAGATGGGACCCTACGAATATAGAACTACCTAACCGTACACTATTAATATGTAATTACACACACACACACACACACACAATGGATGTTCCTTCAGGAGAAGACATCACACAATTGGTAGTGATAAACGTCTGTCAGCCATGGCATACTGAAAATCTTGCCCCTAGCCAGAGACGTGGAGTATGTGGCCAACATGCAGGTACGGGGAGGGTAGGTACCACGAGCACCACGTGACCGACCCGTCAGGAAAGTGAGACACACCTGCTCTGATCACACAGCCTCACCTCCATGAGCTAGGCCAGACTCAGGAGCGGAGGGGGGCGCCTCCGGGACTGCCAGAAGGCGAGGTGGTGGCCCACAGAGGCCGCTGGTACAAGGAGGAGACCAGTGCAGGAGGCAGAACACCCACCTCGTCAACACCACCTGCCCAGGGTAAGACCAGAGTGTGTGTGTGTGTGTGTGTGGCTGCAGCAGGTGAGCTAAGGTGTAGTAGTGTACCAGTGCACCAGCCTCAGGTACGGTCACCAAGGACCTGACACCGGCAGGAGATGGATAGCCCTGGCCAAGACGACAGACGATGCTAGAACACACACAGCAGGTCACGAAGGTGAGGAGGGGGGAAGGAGGAGCGTGAGGCGAAATATCATACAACAACGTACAACACACAGAGAGTACGAGTGTGTGAGGTGCGACGAAGGGGAGGTGGAGTGTTGGTGTTGGGTCGACATGAAGCGGAGAGCAGCAGCTGAGGCTCACCCATGAACCTACACTGTAAGTCGTCAGCACCGTAGCCTCCCACTGATAACCCACCCATCGTATCGCTCACACCCCTCACACCCACCCTACCCCACCACCCCTACACTCTTCAACTCTCGCACACGACGCAACCACTTCGTCAGAAGCAACCATATATACGTCCGTGCGAAGTTTTTCTCAATCACTTTCCTGCAGGTAAATGAACATAATAACACGAAGAACACCTTGAAGAACATAATACGACATTACCACCTTCCGATCTCAACCGAGTTACGAGCCAAGATACACCACGTACTATCGCAACCTGTAGAGGTGAAAACACTTGAAGCCATCCACTAGTCTTATCTCTATTGATGATTCTGTCCCTCCGTCTGTAACACTGTTTTCGTCCCAGTGGCTTGACCTTGAGGTACACATGTCCACAGCGCCGCGTACACACCACTGCCTCCATGGCTAGTTTTCCACCCCTGGGCCACAAGGACATCCGCCCTCCCTTAATACGCATCCTTACAGCTACCGCTCTCCGTGCACAACACTCTGACCGACACGGCTGAAACAACGAAAAAAAGGACTTCGAATCCCTGGCTTCGTATTAAGCTTGAACCGCGTATGGTTGAAGGGGTAGCTCCTAAAGCAATCACTACGCACTTCTTGATCCCTGCTGACCTAGAATACGCCCGACTGCGTAGCGCGTACCTCTAGCGGGTATACACAAACCCACACACCCCCTTTTTTTTTTCTCTATCGTGGGCATTAGTTTTGACTCAAAAGATTTTCAAGGCTTCACCAGACAGACCGACCCGACGATTCACGGGACTGATTCGAAGCTTCGCGTGACAAGGATGGTCCCGAGGGTGCATGAAATGGTCACAAGGGAGGGTATAAGCCGTTCGATGGTTCAAATGAACGTGAACTGTGTTGTCTTTATCCATAAAAAGGCTTCACACGGGGGTCGTCTTGTGAGAGTTTCGAGGGAGGTGGGGGAGGCCTGCGATCCACGTCCTCTCTGTCTCTCTCTCTCTCTCTCTCTCTCTCTCTCTCTCTCTCTCTCTCTCTCTCTCTCTCTCTCTCTCTCTCTCCACTACAACACCCTGAGGTTGTAATGCGAGGCTTCGAACGCCTGTGATCCACGGAGCTGTCTATAACCAACAGGGTAGCTGTATATTTGCCTTCCCTGCCCCACCTCCCCCACCTTGAGAGCCCAGGTGGCCACGCCCCGACCACCGGACTCCAGAGAGACAAAATGATAACCAATTCAAATATGCTTTAAATAACTTTAGCGAAAAACAAAATGGAGTGAGTACAAGAGGCCTAAAATACTGTGTAAAGTCACCATTACCACGGACCACACGAAAATATACGATCATCTACTTGCAAATAAATATAAAAAGCTATAAATTAAGAACTACTGATTAAAAATAAAAATTTCCAGAATCATTATCAAATTAGCAACCGCTTCAAGCCTGAAAATTAGCAACAGCTTCAAGCCTGGCAGTCAAAACCTGTTGAGCAGGATGGTAACGTCTTTGAGAAAAGAAAAATAAGGTCCAGCCCTCAAGCAGGACAGGACCGCCTTTGGGAAAGGCCAACCTTGGCCTCTGACCGAACCCTGAACTGAGTCGGGACGAAAGGCTAAGAGGCGGGCGCGCCCTCCAGACGCAAGGGTGACAATGACAAGCTCCCAGGGGGTGTACTGCTGTGTTCTGTGGGTTACTAAACCTCACAACACCGGGACTATATAAACCTGAGGTGGATGGTGGGGGAGAACACCACCACAGCTCATCATGCTCCGAGACGGAACTTACTTTTGAATTCAGCTGTTTCCTCTGTTCACGCTACGTACACGAGGCCATATACATCCATGTATAACATTACGTGCGCCTCTTGAGCGACATGAAATGTGTATATAATGTTGATTGATTTGATTTGTGCCGGCGGTGCGGTCATGGCTGGCCTGACCCCCGCGGTGCGGTCATGACTGGCCTGACTCCCGCGTTGTGGTCATGGCTGGCCTGACCCCCGCGGTGCGGTCATGGCTGGCCTGACTCCCGCGTCGTGGTCATGGCTGGCCTGACCCCCGCGGTGCGGTCATGGCTGGCCTGACTCCCGCAGTGCGATCATGGCTGGCCTGACCCCCGCGGTGCGGTCATGGCTGGCCTGACCCCCGCGGTGCGGTCATGGCTGGCCTGACCCCCGCGGTGCGGTCATGGCTGGCCTGACCGCCGCGGTGCGGTCATGGCTGGCCTGACCCCCGCGGTGCGGTCATGGCTGGCCTGACCCCCGCGGTGCGGTCATGGCTGGCCTGACTCCCGCGGTGCGGTCATGGCTGGCCTGACCCCCGCGGTGCGGTCATGGCTGGCCTGACCCCCGCGGTGCGGTCATGGCTGGCCTGACCCCCGCGGTGCGGTCATGGCTGGCCTGACTCCCGCGGTGCGGTCATGGCTGGCCTGACCCCCGCGGTGCGGTCATGGCTGGCCTGACCCCCGCGGTGCGGTCATGGCTGGCCTGACTCCCGCGGTGCGATCATGGCTGGCCTGACCCCCGCGGTGCGGTCATGGCTGGCCTGACCCCGCGGTGCGGTCATGGCTGGCCTGACCCCCGCGGTGCGGTCATGGCTGGCCTGACTCCCGCGGTGCGGTCATGGCTGGCCTGACCCCCGCGGTGCGGTCATGGCTGGCCTGACCCCCGCGGTGCGGTCATGGCTGGCCTGACCCCCGCGGTGCGGTCATGGCTGGCTTAAGTGAACCACCTCATCCAGTTTTGCCTCTGCCGTCACCGTGTTACTGCTGCAGGATCATGTGTGACGCGGACGGCCAAAGCACCCGTCACCCATTCCTTACGTCACACACACACACACACACACACACACACACACACACACACACAGTGAACAACCACAAACAAAAATGAGTACGAAAAAGCAATCCTTTCCTCTAACACTGGAATCTTTACAGAGGACTCTGGCGATAATCTTATGAATAAGCTTCAGTTTAATGGACTTTTTAAAATGAGATTTAGTTACATATCAACGTCGTGTAAGACACAAGACTGTGTTACGTGAAGCAGTTCATTTTAAAAAGGAAAAATATTAGCGTCATCATTAGAGAGCGATGGTAGCCGAACACTGGGAAGGTAGGTCATTTCTAAACAACAAGAGAGGGTTTGTGCACGACCCGTGGCCGTGAGGAACCACGACAAAAATAATGTGTGTCATCCGTGATGAATTGATATTATACCGTGGGGCCTCCACACTGACTGGCCACACCACAGTGCCTGCCTCGCTATAGTCTCCAGGTCCACCAACAACTCCCTACCCTACAGCCAACACCTCAACCCACACACACACACACACACAATCCGGGGTGGCCACACCCACAACTCACTTCCCTACAGCCAACCCCTTAACCTCGCAATCCGGGGTGGCCACAACCACAACTCACTACCCTACAGCCAACCCCTTAACCCCACAATCCGGGGTGGCCACAACCACAACTCCCTACCCTACAGCCAACCCCTTAACCTCGCAATCCGGGGTGGCCACAACCACAATTCCCTATCCTACAGCCAACCCCACAATCCGGGGTGGCCACACCCACAAGTCCCTACTCTACAGCCAACCCCACAAAGCCAGGCTGGCCCACACCCAACGTACCAATACCTGGCTTGGTTTGGGCCACATCATTTGCCCGGCCGGCCGCTGGCTGCTACTATGTGGCCGGCCGGGATAACTCGACCACCACAGGAGTCGCCCTCTCCTCGCCACACCATCGCTGGAATTTCCCCTTCCTTATCCTGAGGGGGGCGCCCAGGAGGACCACGCCCTACCTCCAACCCCCGATCCCCGCATCTGGCTCTGGCTACCCACCGACGCCCACAATGCTCCCCCGGACCACCTCACGGCCGCAACCCGGGGTCACCCGCGAGCCTCGTCCATCACACACACACACACACACACACACACACACACACACACACCCGCCCCTTACCCCTTTAGCAATTTCCCTCAACCCGATGCACAACCCACGCCCGCCACACGCCGACGCTACCCTATCCTGATGTCACCCCCTACACCACACCCCACAATGAGCGGCCTACCTACTGCCCATGATCACTGATGCTGCGGGATCTTCCCCGCAGCATCACGTGCCCACACTCCTTGCCTCCCTCCCATGCCCATCATAACTCACCCTCACACCTTTGCTCCCATCACACACACACACACACACACACACACACACACACGCGTACGCGCGCGCGCGCGCGCCATACATACATCCGGGTCGTCCCCTCCTCACACCTACACGGGACACACCACACACACACACACGACCACTTTCACCCGGGGTAAGCCACGCCCACCCGTGTAAGAAGGTGCAGGAGGGCAGGTGGAGTGGGGAGGAGCGGGGCATGGGGCTCGTGGGTGGGGGGTGCGAGCTCGAGGTAAACCGGTAATCATGTGTGTAGCTACAACACAAGTCCACACAGCCGTCAGCCATCATCCACCTCCTCCCCACACACACACACACACCACTCACACACACACACTCTATATCCCTCCCCATCCTGCCCCTCTGCAACAACCCCCCCAACCTCCCAGCGCCTCAGTCAAGTTACGGTGGTCCACCACAGACTCCGACACACAGCGGCCCCCGGCCCTCCCTCGCATACATCACCATCCACTGTCGCCTGAGGTGGCAGCAGTCAGTCCAGCCGACCCCTCCCTCACCCTGAACACCGCGGGAGTGTGGGCAGGCCTGCAGCCACCCCCCGAGGCCGGGTTACCCCAGCAGGCTAGCACAGCAGAGCCTCTCCACATCCCCTCCACTGTTTCCACAACAACATAGAGAGAGAGAGAGGAGGCAAGGCTGTTCTGAAGGGTGTATCCTTGAACTGTGCCAATCTGACGAGCGTCAGAAAAACGCACAAGCAAGTCTCCGTGTACAGAGGAGCCCTCGCTCCCTGACACACACACACACACACACACACACACACACACACACACACACACAGTGACCCGGGGAAATCCCCCCCAGGAGGATCCTTAGGGGAAACCCCTCCAAGAGGATCCTCAGGGGGAAACCCCTCCAGGAGGCTTCTCAGGGGAAACCCCTTCAGGAGAAAACCCCCTCAGGAAGATCCTCATGGGAAACCCCCTCCAGGAAGATCCTCAGGGGAAACCCCCCTCCAGGAGGATCCTCATGGGAACCCCCCTCAGGAGGATCCTCATGGGAACCCTCCTCAGGAGGATCCTCATGGGGACCCCCCTCCAGGAGGATCCTCATGGGAACCCTCCTCAGGAGGATCCTCATGGGGACCCCCCTCCAGGAGGATCCTCATGGGAACCCTCCTCAGGAGGATCCTCATGGGGACCCCCCTCCAGGAGGATCCTCAGGGGAACCCCCCCCCTCTCTCTGGGGGATCCTCAGGGGAACCCCCCTCAGGAGGATCCTCTCAAGTTGCAGTCTGGTGGACCAGCAGGGCCGCAGTGGGGTAAGGAGGAATGGGGTGGTTTTGCCCGAGCCCAGCTGGGGGCCTCTGGTGCGTGCATACCTGTGTACACACGTCCCGTTGCAATATCTTGCACAGACCCCGGAATATTCTGAAAGCATTCGGGATGGTTTCCCGAATACCCGCACGCAGTCCGGATGGCCTTGAAGTGACCTCCCCCCCCCCCCTCACAATATCTGGGATGCCACCTGGAATATCCTGAAGTATTCGGGATGGCTGCTGGGACAAACTTTTGAAAACATTATGGAATGCCTCCTGAAATAGTATTGCCCGTACTCGTGGGACGGGACATGCTACTACGTCTTTCTGACGTACAAAACGCAGCCTTGGATCTCGAGACATCGAAACCGCCTGTGCAATGTGACGAAGGAACACCTGAAGACTCGCGTCCAAGGAGGGAGTAGGATGGCCCGGTGCGTGGCCTGTACTCTGGCTGAGCCACCAGCAGTATCACCATGCAGTCTGGCTGGCTGAGCCACCAGCAGCATCACTATGCAGTCTGGCTGGCTGAGCTACCAGCAGCATCACCATGCAGTCTGGCTGGCTGAGCCACCAGCAGCATCACCATGCAGTCTGGCTGGCTGAGCCACCAGCAGTATCACCATGCAGTCTGGCTGGCTGAGCCACCAGCAGCATCACCATGCAGTCTGGCTGGCTGAGCCACCAGCAGCATCACCATGCAGTCTGGCTGGCTGAGCCACCAGCAGCATCACCACGCAGTCTGGCTGGCTGAGCCACCAGCAGCATCACCATGCAGTCTGGCTGGCTGAGCCACCAGCAGCATCACCATGCAGTCTGGCTGGCTGAGCCACCCGCAGCATCACCCACGACAGCGGACCAGCAGGGCGTCGCGACGCTTCCTTACCGAGTGTGTTCTCCGTCAGGGGGACGGCGTACTCGGTGCGACTGGTCTTAGGTCACGAGAACTCAAGGTATTCAGGGACCAGCAAGCAGGGAGGCAGGCAGGGAGGGAGGGAGACGAGTCTGGTCGACGTCATTAATTGAGAGAACGTCTGCAGCCTCGGACTGCCAGTGTGGGCCACCTGGTGTGGTGGTGGAGGAGGAGCATTCGTCGACGCGTCGTGGCGGTGATTATGGCCGACTGCGAAGCCTCGGGAACTTGACGAGTACTGCTGGCCAACAAGCAAGCTGCGCCCCACGATGAAGGGCCTGGAGGGGGGAAGGTTGCACCGTTCCCCCCCAGGCTCTTTCTATCCCACCTACAAGCAAGGAACAGATCATGTTGAACATACAACAACGCTAGGTTCTCCCACTCAGTAGTAAAGACCTCTCTCTCTCTCTCTCTGTTTATATCTCATGTTTAAGGTGTTATCATGATGCTGCATCTTATTACCAGGGAGGGAGGAAGGGGGGAAACCAGAGGCACAATTCGTATATTATGAATAGTAAACATGATCAAGGAAAATATTTGCCCTCAACAGTATTCACTGCAGGTTTTAAACCAGAAGGTTGGGTAAGTGATGATGACCAAGTGATATATATATATATATATATATATATATATATATATATATATATATATGGATTGAACCAGGGCATGTGAAGCGTCTGGGGTAAACCATGGAAAGTTCTGTGGGGCCTGGATGTGGAAAGAGAGCTGTGGTTTCGGTGCATTATACATGACAGCTAGAGACTGAGTGTGAACGAATATGGCCTTTGGTGTCTTTCCTAGCGCTACCTCGCGCACATGCGGGGGGAGGGGGTTTTCATGTGTGGCGCGGTGGCGACGGAAATGAATAAGGGCAGACAGTATGAATTATGAACATGTGTATAATGTATATGTCTGTGTGTGTATATATATATATATCTATATCTATATATATATATATATATATATATATATATATATATATATATATATATATACGTTGAGATGTATAGGTATGTATATGTGCGTGTGTGGACATGTATGTAAATACATGTGCATGTGGGTGGGTAGGGCCATTCTTTCGTCTGTTTCCTTGCGCTACCTCGCTAACGCGGGAGACAGCGACAAAGTATAAGAAAATAAAATAAATATATATATATATATATATATATATATATATATATATATATATATATATATATATATATATCTGTAAGTAGGAAGGGCCAAGAGAACGTGTGGATTGTCCTGGTGTCCAGCAGAAGAGGGTGTCTGCTTCAGGGTATATATAGCAGGTGGACGCTGAGCAGTAGAGGGGAGACAGGTTCAAAGTGGCAGTGTTACTCCTGGTCAGCTGACCACGTCAGGCTGCTGACGTCCGCCGCTCGAAGCAAAGGCGGTGTTTTTCCTGGCAACAAATTATTTTTTTTCCCCCCTTTCCTTGAGTTTAGAGGCCAGAGAGAGTCACCCGCCACCAAATCTTGGTTCAAGACGAGCCGGATCTCACACACCAACTGGAGGGCCATCTCATGTTACACGATAATGAATGGAGGCCTCAGCTGCGCGTGGCTGAATCTATAATACGTTAATTGACGTGTGACCTGTGTCTGTCCTGTCCCACTCCGAGGCTGATGGGACAGTAGTAACCCAACCTGACGGGCAGAGGGAGGAGGCACCAGAGGAGGAGGAGGAGTCCACCAACGGCGACATGCTTCTGAAAGTTAAGAGGTCAAAACCTATGGGCTGCCGCGTGTGTACGTACGTCCCTGTGCGTCACCTGACAGACGGACGGACGGATGGACCGACGGACGAACGGACGGACACCCCCCACCCCTACTCCCCCAGCATGGGAAGAGGACTGTGAGGAAGGCAACAACGTAAGGAGGGAGGGAGGGAGAGAGGGGTAGGGGGGGGGGGGTCATCACACACACAGCGTACCTGGCAGAGTCCTTGTCACCAGTGGCTCGCGTGGATAACCTCAGCCATCTATACTTTCAACTCGATGCCCTTGGCAGTCTGATTCTACAGCCCAAAAAAGAACAGTCATCGGCTGGCTGGCTGGATCCCCCCCCCCGCGCGTTTCCTCTCCTTGTTCAGCGGCACCGTGCGTGCAATCACACGTCTGTCGTACACGGCTGCTGATCATACGGAGGTGTGAGTGATTCTGTGCACCACGCACGCACGCACGCACGGAAACCTCCCCCCCCCCCCCCTTTCCCCCCTCAAGAGAGTCGACCTTACTTACAAACCTGGGGCTTGTTCACCCAGGGTGACCCAGGGTGCTGCCAAACGCCTCAGGGGGCGCACACCTGACTCTCCCCGACGGGCGGTATACATTCTGAGACACCAGTGTTCTGCCTCTAAGAGGTTTTCCCAGCGGCTGTAGTACTTGGAGTGTGAGTCAGACGGTGCACTGTACTGCAACGAATACAGGTCAGTGAACAATTCTGACGACGAAACAATGAAAAAAAATGGGAAGGACTGGTACACCGAGTCCTGTTTCTCAAACTTCCTGAAACACCTCCCAGTATATTATTGTAGGCCAGGTTTGAAATCCAGTTCCTCCTCCGCCGGAGTTCCCCGAGGTAGTGTGCTTGAAAGCCTCTGCCGTTCGTCTCGTCCCCAAAACCTAACTTCGCCACGAACGTCAACACCACGACCCATCATCATCATCCGTAGATAGTGAAGTTATAATCCTATGGAGGGATACGATGATGATGATGATGATGAAGCCAATGCAACATAAAAAGACGACAAGAGAAAAAATGACAATATCTTTAATGATTCTTCTTGCACGACCTCACTTTCAACGAGCGAGCAAGAAGAAGAGGAAGAAGAAGAGAGAGAAAAAAAAAGAGAGACGTGAGGATCAAAACCACTGATGACACTTAACCCTCTCACTTGCACTCCCCAGGCTAGACTGCTGCTGCTGTCCACTACTCATCCCCTTATAAGGCACACCAAAATGACCGGTGAGAAAATGTGTCAGCGGCCAGGGGTGGGTGTGTGTCTGTGTCTCCGGTGAGGTGACTCTGCCAGATAACACACCAGCTGAGATCGTCTCTTTGATATGTAACATTCTACCCACCACTCTCTGGCCTCGACCAGACACACACACACACACACACACACACACACAACACACACACGTCCCGCAATACGAATACACCGACTGGCGTATTTCTGAATCTAGTCTCAAAAAATAATCCCCCATTGCTAACGACAAAAACAGCTCACTGTTAAATAACACCTGTGCAAAACAGGCTCGCCATGAAGCAAAAAAAGGCCAGTGAGAGAGAAAAAAAAAAACCACAGAAGCAAGAGGAAGAGACGAGGCATATCAGCCATAGACAGAGGCAGGACATGCCAGGATGCACCAAACCTCTTGGGAGTGCGTGTAAAATCGAAGCCCAAAACCTGTGGCATGACCAGGTCTGTGACGACCCAGGCTGCTGCAGCGCTTCCACACACACACACACACACATACGCCCGCAGGGAGACACATGGTGGATAATACTACCACCTCGCTCATCCCACCGGCTAAACACACACACACACACACACACACACACACACACACAGTTCCAGGAAGTCTAAAAGAAAAAAAAATAAATCCTTACACATATAGTATAAAGAAAAATGTCGGTGCACAGCAAGTTTCTGAGACGTTTAACCTATGCAGAACCAAAGCTGGGATACTGAAGCAGAACGCCAGAAAGAGCAATACGTACGACGATCGACTTCATCTGCCACACATTAAAATTGCAACGCGGTTTGTAAACGTCATAAGGGCATGAGTCACACTGGGGTGTATGTAAACGACCGATATTCACAATATCTTGACGAAACTTTCTCCCTAAAATCTTCATTCTTTAAAGATGTCCAAAGATATCTCGAATCACGTATGACAAATTGTTATCTTGAATAAAATCTTAATATCATCTTGAATAAATCTTAATGTTATCTTGAATAAATCTTAATGTTATCTTGAATAAATCTTAATATCATCTTGAATAAATCTTAATGTTATCTTGAATAAATCTTAATATCATCTTGAATAAATCTTAATGTTATCTTGAATAAATCTTAATGTTATCTTGAATATATCTCAAAGTTATCTTGAATAAATCTTAATGTTATCTTGAATATATCTTAATGTTACCATGAATATATCTCTGGCTTCGTGGAATGTAAAGGCAGCTTCACATGGTGAGGCTGAGTGAGATACAGGGCATATGGCAGGAGCTAACGTGCGCTGGCCAGGATGGTCTTCAGCGCTACGGGAACCAGTATTACTGGACGATAGCCAGACACAATGATAGCCAGACACACAACACCGCTCCTATATCTTCCCATCCTCTCTCTCTTGTGTGCACACAATGTTCTTATGGTCCTTGTAACTCGGACGTATTTCAAAACGGTTACATTCGCCCAACAATTTTTTTTTGGGGGGAGGGGGTTTCTTTGCGCAACTAAAAGCTGTTTTACAAGAAGTATCTCACACAGACCTCATTTAATTCTTGATGAAATTAAAGCTGTTGAAAGGCTATTCATGGGATCTGTCAGCACCCTGGCTGAGGAGTAAAGTTTCAGGTAATATCATGAAGAAAGAAAAAATATCTTCCCACGTGAACACATTAGAGTCAGAGGGGCTGATGAACCAGCAGTGATGCACCTCACTGTCACGTACAAGAGCGAGGATGAGGTGGTTACGTAGGCTAACACTCGCAGCCTCCACCAGCCTAGCGGACATGAGGAGCAGCAGGGCACCTTGGTCCTAGACCCAGCAACGTGTGTAGAAGATCTCCCAATCCATCCTAAGATAAGGTCCCAGCAATGTGTGTAGAAGACCTCCCAATCCATCGTAAGGTAAGGTCACAGACCCAGCAACGGGGGTAGAAGACCTCCCAGTCCATCTAAGGGCAAGGTCCCAAACCCAGCTGCAGGGGGTTTAAGAACCTACTAATCCATCGCAATGCGTACCCGAGGGTAAGGTAAGGCTCCAGGTCGAGTTATCACAGGGGAGAAGACCTCCGTCATCCATCGCAAGATATACACATAAGGTAAGGCACGTTAAGGCTCCATCCATATCCAGCTTCCCGGGGCAGAACACCGAAGCCATCGCAAGGTTAACAACGTCAAGTAAACGAAGAACACGTCAGCGACGACGAAGACGACCCCGCTCAGGTAAACCGACGTGCTCCCGGGCCGAGTTGTGTGGGAAGAGAATGAGGCCCCGCTCGGAGATGGGGAGAGAGAGAGAGAGGGGGGGGGTTAAGGGTTAAGGCAGGGTAAGGTATGCTGTCATGGATGGCTCGTAGCAGGAGGCGCACCCACACACACACACACACATCTCTTGCCCGGGTTCTTCGGTTCACCTGCCTTGCCAGTGAGCTCTAAGAGTAACGGTACCTCAGCTTACCTTCCTTCCAGAGTCGGGTCGACACACGCCTCACTCCGGTACACTTAGTACTCAGTCCTGGTATTCATGACGCGACCATCTCTGAGGACGACGGTACAACCCACTGGGAAGGATTACTCCTCACCCGACCATGAATGGGTGAGGTAAAGGATATCCCATCATGCCTTTGGGTTGTACCGTCGTGCACAAGGGCACCCCATCATGCCATTGGGTCGTACCGTCGTGCACAAGGGTCTGAGGGAGATTAAAGGACCAGATCATGGAAGACAGTCTACACCTTTTGTTTCGTAATCTGTACGTGAACTATGGATCCTGAACATTCATCCCGAGAGACTGATATCCTTCCGTGTCAGACGTACAGGCATGGGGTGGGCGTGGTGGTGTACCACGCATGCCACGCCAACCCATGAGAATGATGACATACACGAGCCTGATCCTGGAGAAATAAAATGTGGCAATGAGGGCAATAAGGCTCATTCCAAAAGCCAATCCTTCCCACAACAATGATGTCTTGTGAGGAAGAGACATGGCACGAACTAGGGGGGGGGGGTCAAACACCAGTCAGCTGGTAGATATGAGTGATGCATTAGCTTGCGGTTTACTCATGGGCAGGAGTATGGAGCGAGGGAGGGAGGGAGGGAGGCATGCAGGGAGGCGGGCGGCCAGCCAGCCAGCCCTTCCCTCAGTGCTGCCATACCATATAATCCCAGCCTCCCACATTACAAAATCTTTATCACACACGCGGCAGAGGTGCTCCTCCGTCCGCGAAAATCAATGCGGCGTTTAGTGGTCTTGCCATCCTCTTGCTTGTCTGGAGCATTTGTTTCCGTGTCGGGCACGCAACGTCAGCCTCCCGCCTCCGCTCCTCCAGCTGTGTCCTACCCTCCCACCAAGTGTAGCCAGCCCCAGTCTTTTAATCTCCAGGGGCAACTGTACCCACCATACACTACTTACTAGGAAAAGAACATCTCTTTTCACAAGGAAAGCTCCACGGTCTTTAACAGGGGTGAACTTCCCTCCATCTGCAACAACGTAGCCCCGTCCCACTTCGTCGTCCCAGTCCCACTTCGTAGTCCCAATCCCACTTCTGTTACAAGCGAAGCTCCCTTCCAGCACTCCTGTAACACGACGAGCACCCACTCCACACCCACTGGTCACCACCCACAGTCCTCTCCTGGCGCAGACGCTACAAGTACAG
This sequence comes from Panulirus ornatus, assembly GCF_036320965.1. NCBI lineage: Eukaryota > Metazoa > Arthropoda > Malacostraca > Decapoda > Palinuridae > Panulirus > Panulirus ornatus. Next base: position 20,225,733 of record NC_092280.1, on the reverse strand, counting down.
CTAAGTGCTTCAGGCCAAAATGACGGTGGAGGTGAATGGAGAAGAGGGGATATATAGGAAGGAGGGAAAGGCCAGCGGAGGAGAAGAGGGTACATGGGAAGGAAGGGAAAGGTAGTGGAGAGGAGAGGTAGGAGGGTGGGTGTCTGCGAGGGGCTGTGGGTCAGTGGGCAGGAGTAGACTGTCCACAACAATCACTTGTAAACTACTTTCCCTTCTCCTGCTGACCACGTATACCCACAACATCCCTCCTCCTCCTCCTCCTCCGCCTCCTCCACCACAAACTGGCTACTGGCCTCCTGCCCCGTCCCATGTCAGCCCACGCACTCCCTCCTCCCACCACACGTACACACTCTCCACTACCACCATGTCCCCACACACACACACACACATTCTACTGTTTCTCCTGCCCGTATATGCAGCATGTACGGCCCCCCCAGACCTCGAGCCGCTGTACACTGCACCGACTCCTTTCTTGGGCACGCGTTGTGTTCCCCCCTCACACCTCCCATACACACTGCCTCCTCTCCACTCGGCCCACCCAAATCCGTTCCACTGTTCCTCCCACACAATGGCTATGGCTGCCCCTCTCCCCGTCATACATTGTCCAGCGTCAGAAGCCCCACACACACAAAACGTGTCAACAACCACATGGCCCATACAGGGCTGAAATCCAGCATCCCGAAAACGATGGCCGAACAGAACGGGACATTATCATCCCACACAGACACAAACAGACTAAGTCATTCATAGCACCATATTTTGTTTGATTTGCGGCAAGGGGGGTGCGAGTGCACTCGCTTCGTTATATCCCTACGAGGGGTTAGGTGTATGTCCTGAATACGGTATACCCGTATACCCGTATAAATCAATAACAGAAGTTCTCTTTGGTTCCGTGAGCATCAAGCAGGCAGTAATTCTTGGATGCCTGTGCACAGTGGAGGAGGGCCATCTGCCCGCCGCCCCTCTCTGCATGTCAGTAGGTATGTGGCTGCCACCGAGCACTGGTTCTCTGTGCTCCAGCCACCTGGCACTGCTCACCTCCCAGGTATTGGTAGCTGACTGCGTCATGTAATAGAGTGACATGTGGTGATAAAGCTAAGATATGGCACAGCATTCTGGCAAAGCACACACACACACACACACACACACACACACACACACACACACACACACACACACACACACACACACATAAGTAGTGGTTAGCATTGATGACTACGAATCACACGCGGGCAAGCCAGGGTTCGAGTCGTGGACAAGAGGAATTGGCCTACAGCTAACCCAGCTGTGCATCCTCCTGACATACTCTCTCTCTCTCTCTCTCTCTCTCTCTCTCTCTCTCTCTCTCTCTGGACTTCCATGGTGTAGCGGTTAGCGTCGCTAACCATGATTCACGAATGGGACCACCAAGGTTCGAATCCTGGGAGCGGCAGTCGGCCCACGGACAAAAGCGTATCAGGGCAACCAGGCAGTTGGGGTGTACGTGGGCCTGAGGTCAACCAACGCCAGTCCAGCAGCCTGGGCCCAGCCCGGGCAGTCGAGGTGAAAACTAACCCCTAAGACCTCCCCAAGGTAATCCCAGCCGTTCATCCTCTTCTCAAAGCTGTTCGACAAACGGGCACCTGTCTCAGGCTGTGTGTGTGTGTGTGTGTGTGTGTGTGTGTGTGTGTGTGTGTGTGTGTGTGTGTGTACAAACACTAGCGTAAAAACAAGGTACATACACACACAAGGTTAAGAGGCGAGGCACCACGGCAACTCTCTCTCTCTCTCTCTCTCTCTCTCTCTCTCTCTCTCTCTCTCTCTCTCTCTCTCTCTCTCTCTCCACCCTTAAGACACAAATAATTATCACACACACACACACACACACACACACACTAACCACCACCGTACAAATCCAACCAGCCTAGAGAGAGAGAGAGAGAGAGAGAGAGAGAGAGAGAGAGAGAGAGAGAGAGAGAGAGAGAGAGAGAGAGAGAGAGACATATTCCTCACCTCCAAACATCCGCCCTCAAGACCCGTGCCGTGGCGGACACGTCTGATGAAGGCTTAGAGCCCGAGAGCAAAGTTGTGTGTGACAACCTATAAAGAAACTCAGGCCAGGTGTAACTTTGGCCGGACACACACACACACACACACACACACACACACACGATGGAGTTGAACCCGACCACATGCAAAGTTATGGAAATAGGACGCAGGGGGAGGGGAATGAGGCCAGGCATATATTAGAACCAAATCAGAACATGCATCATCTCTTTAAGTCGTCCTCCTCCCCCCAACCAACCAACTCCTCCCCCCCCCCCACACACACACACAAACCCTTACGTAAGACGTGGCCTAACGCGAGGAGGGAGGGAGGGCAACGCTAGTGGTGGGAGACGTGCCCTAATTGAAGAAGCCAAGTCGGTTGAAAAGTAAGAAAAAGAAAGTGAGAAAAAAAGATTAACCAGAAAATGCGCCAAAGGGATTAACTGAAGTCTCCAAGTTGTCTGGGGAGGAGACGCCTTCGAGGAGACACACTGAAGGTGTTAAGGTTTTGGGGCAGAACACAGGCAGAGGGACGACTGGACGGTTGAGGCAGAACACAGGCAGAGGGACGACTGGACGGTTGAGGCAGAACACAGGCAGAGGGACGACTGGACGGTTGAGGCAGAACACAGGCAGAGGGACGACTGGGCGGTTGAGGCAGAACACAGGCAGAGGGACGACTGGACGGTTGAGGCAGAACACAGGCAGAGGGACGACTGGACGGTTGAGGCGGAACACAGGCAGATGGACGACTGGACAAACACACACACACAGCACCACCGCACCTACGGTGGTGCACCGTGGAGCAGCAGCTACTGGGAGGGAGGAGGACAACCACAATAGTTACCTGTGGTACGAGTAGGGAGGACGCAGGTGGGAGGAGCAGGGAGGGAGGAAGACTGTAGCGGCATCTCTCACGTTACTATGTGGACGAGATCACGTCGATATGAACAAGATCTCACTTAACTGGCAGGGATGGGGCAGAAGGGGAGGGTATAGGAAGTAAACGAGTCGTAAAGGAATGGGGGGAAAAGTAAATGCGAGAAACTGTGAATGAAGAAAACGAAGAAGTTGGTTACACTGTATAAACTGTGCAGTGCTGAACTTCCTCCCTGTGATGTACACACTGGTAATCACACACACACACACACACACACGTTTATTCATGACTGCCCCCTGACACCTTTTCCAGGAACTCATGACCAAAGCTGCGCTGCCACCAACTGTAGGAAAATTATAAGCGCCTGTGACGTGAGAAGCATTTGTACGATACTGACGGCGCAGACAATGTGCAGACGATGCTACAACCTCGCCCGAAGGTGACTTTTTCCCCTCGCGGTGCGGCCAACGGGCAGGCGGAGTCCTGTGGCAAAGACATAGAGGCAGGAAACAGATCTCTTGAGGCACGTGTTGGCCCTGTGTGTAGAAGGAAGTCCCCGTGCAGCTGTCGAAGTCTGGAGTCTTAAGGGCTACAGGGGCAACCTTGGGAATACGTCAGGGTTGAGAAGTATTACAGTGGGGGACGCGGCTGGAGGAGCAACACCCTCATACCGTCGAAGATCTCCCCTGCCACTGTATAAAGAGACGTAGTGTGTGTGTGTGTGTGTGATCCCCTGGCACTGTATAAAGAGACGTAAAGTGTGTGTGTGATCCCCTGGCACTGTATAAAGAGACGTAAAGTGTGTGTGTGATCCCCTGGCACTGTATAAAGAGACGTAGTGGTGTGTGATCCCCTGGCACTGTATAAAGAGACGTAGTGTGTGTGTGTGTGTGTGTGTGATCCCCTGCCACTGTATAAAGAGACGTAGTGGTGTGTGATCCCCTGCCACTGTATAAAGAGACGTAGTGTGTGTGTGTGTGTGTGTGTGATCCCCTGGCACTGTATAAAGAGACGTAAAGTGTGTGTGTGTGTGATCCCCTGGCACTGTATAAAGAGACGTAGTGTGTGTGTGATCCCCTGGCACTGTATAAAGAGACGTAGTGTGTGTGTGATCCCCTGGCACTGTATAAAGAGACGTAGTGTGTGTGTGATCCCCTGGCACTGTATAGAGACGTAGTGGTGTGTGATCCCCTGGCACTGTATAAAGAGACGTAGTGTGTGTGTGTGTGTGTGTGTGATCCCCTGGCACTGTATAAAGAGACGTAGTGGTGTGTGATCCCCTGCCACTGTATAAAGAGACGTAGTGTGTGTGTGTGTGTGTGTGTGATCCCCTGGCACTGTATAAAGAGACGTAAAGTGTGTGTGTGTGTGATCCCCTGGCACTGTATAAAGAGACGTAGTGTGTGTGTGATCCCCTGGCACTGTATAAAGAGACGTAGTGTGTGTGTGATCCCCTGGCACTGTATAGAGACGTAGTGGTGTGTGATCCCCTGGCACTGTATAAAGAGTCGTAGTGGTGTGTGATCCCCTGGCACTGTATAAAGAGACGTAGTGTGTGTGTGATCCCCTGGCACTGTATAAAGAGACGTAGTGGTGTATGATCCAGCTCTTTGTAGGTTGACTGTAGGTCGTATGTGGCGACTGGGATGAGCTCCTGAGATGTTGTGGACGATCGGCCTCTCTGACAGACCCGTATGTGTGTGTACTGTTGTTGACTCTAACATCTGCTGTCGTGTGAGACCGGCCTGGCGGGGATGGGTTCTGATTGTGATTTTTGCCACAAGTGAGGCGCTTAATTCATCATGCACTCCTACCCATCCCGTTCGCTTCTAGAAGGTGGGACTTGGGTGCAACCTGTTGGAGATGCACACTGATACGACCAGAGGAGGAGGAGGAGGAAGGGGACATTCTCAGGAGTCTACAACCTCCCTCGTGAATGATAATTCTAAGGAGTCTACAACCTCCCTCTTGAATGACAATTCTAAGGAGTCTACAACCTCCCTCTTGAATGACAATTCTAAGGAGTCTACAACCTCCCTCTTGAATGACAATTCTAAGGAGTCTACAACCTCCCTCTTGAATGAGAATTCTAAGGAGTCTACAACCTCCCTCTTGAATGAGAATTCTAAGGAGTCTACAACCTCCCTCTTGAATGACAATTCTAAGGAGTCTACAACCTCCCTCTTGAATGACAATTCTAAGGAGTCTACAACCTCCCTCTTGAATGACAATTCTGGGGAGTCTACAACCTCCCTCTTGACAAGCGCGTTTATTGATTTACGTTGGAGTTCTGGAGGTGCTGAGAGCATTCTGCTTCCGGAGGAGGAGGAGGAGGCAACTGGTTGCGACGACACACTCGCGTAAGTCTTCAGGTTCTTGCCGTACCCAACACGCCCGTATTTCACTGGGTCTCGCTGGCTTGCCTGCACTTCGCCCTGCTGAACACGACGACACACGAGGCATCCTCTATCGTCCATGTTACAAGCTGGGGACGTCTGGCCCCCCAATACTTCTTACGTGTTGGGCAAATGTGTGTGTGAGTGTGTGTGTGTGTGTGTGTGTGTGTGTGTGTGTGTGTGTGTGTGTGTGTGTGTGTGTGTGTGTGTGTGCGGGGTTCTGCCGCACAGCAGGAAGCTTTCAAAAGAGGTTACTGAGATTAAAAAGAGAAATCCGATTGTTTATTAATTTCCCGTTCGAGAGTCTGTTGTTCCCAAGGGGGTCTGCTGTGGAACGGCTCCTCGTGAAAATAGAGAGAGGGATGTCGGCAGAGGATTTCAGACATGCAGTGTGTGCTGGAGCACTGGTTCTAACACTACCTCCCCGATGTTGTCAATGCTTATCAACACCTTCAATTCAACGCTGGACAAATACTTCAGTGATATCTATGATCACTAAAAAGAAAAAAGAATAAATAAATTCCCACTGTCTTTTTTTCCCCAGAACCCAGCTGCAGGGTAAACGCTCTTAAACAGTCGGGGAACATTTCTTTTCCCCCCCCCTAGAGGACACTTTCCTATAAAATGTCCAAGAGGGTATCTCCTCCCCGTCCTGCACGTGAGCCGGAGGGAGAGGTGGGTCGGGAGGTCCATTCTTCTTAGATACCCTCTTTCTTTCATATGGGGTCACTACAACAGATGACCTCGTTATGGACCATTAGGTCTCCTTTTCTCTGTCCTGTTCATAAACTTCACCCTTCCTCCCACAAGCTCACCTTAACTTCTTTCAACTGCACCATCTTCGGGACCATGTCAACAAACACCCCTTCTGTGCACCATGGAAGACTTCCCGCTATTTAATCGACTTCCTCATTTCCTCACTACCACCTCACCGGCGCTGGAGGGAGCCAGTCGTACACACACCAAGTCCCTACACCACGACAGCTCATCCACACCCAGGGAGCCCCAGGGACAGACAGTAAATAAGGAGCGCGGTAATGACACCTTCCTTGCCTGTGGCACCCCCACCAGCCAGCCGGCCCGCGGAAGGTCGCGCTCCTGCATATATAGGAGGGAGCGGGTGCCACTGGAAAGGACCACGGTTAATATGGTCGTGTAGGATGAGGGGTGCGGCGCCCTCCGGCCACCCCTCTCTACACCCACGCACTGAGGGGGGGGGTTATAAAGTTCGGGTAAGGAGGAATTAGAGGGGGTGGGTGACACATGGAAGAACAGGGTGTCAGAAGGGGTGTCTGGTCGAAGAGTTGGGGGAGAAGTCGAGGCCGGACTCAACAGGTGTGTGGAGAAGGGCTCAGCACGAGCAGTGAGCCTGGGATTACCTTCATCTCCCTCCTCCTCCTCCTCCTCCTCCTCAAAAAAGGACGCTGATAAACCACCAGGAGGGGAACAGGGACCCGGCAGAGGCGAACATGTGAGCTTTATCTGCCCTGCACCAACCAACCTGTTCAACAAGAACTCTTGATGACTTCCTGCTGGGGGTCAGTATCCGGCAGGAGGAGTGACCCTGGGACGGGAGGAGGGTGATGGTGGCGGTGGTGGTGGGTTAACTCCATCCTCACACCTCCCTCACCATCTGTCCATCAGACATCCTCATGATCTCCTGGAAGGGCGTGGGTGCCATCCACAATCTACCCGAACACGGTATCAATCCACGGAGGAGGATGGATGGATACCAAGTCACCATCCAAAAAGGCAGGAGAAGATCGACCTTCCACACTCACGTGAGCTTATGTCCCTCGTCGGTGCACACACTCGCCCTTGTGACGCTCCAGCACGCGGTGAGGGAAGGGCAGGATCCCTGCGGTGCATCACACAGCCACCCACCTGCCCGCTACCGCCCAGAGCCTGGCCATCCACGCCCACCCAACGACCGCCACCCAGACTCCGGCCACCCACGCCCACCCAACATGCACTACAACCACCGCCACCCAGACTCCGGCCACCCACGCCCACCCAACACTTGCTACACCCACCGCCGCCCAGAAACCGGCCACCCACGCCCATCCAACACTTGCTAGACCCACCGCCGCCCAAGGCCCGGTCATCCACTCCTACCTCCCACTGACACGTGGTGCTGAAGACCATGAGAGAGAGAGAGAGAGAGAGAGAGAGAGAGAGAGAGAGAGAGAGAGAGAGAGAGAGAGAGAGAGAGAGAGAGAGAGAGAGAGATGTTACATATATAACTGAGGATTTTAGTGTTTTCTCCTCAATGTTGAAGGGCCCCTGTCAAAAGACGTCCTTACCAAGGCCAGGCCTTCGAGGAGACACAAAACTGGGGCAAAAAAAAAAAAAAGGCAACAAAAATGTCAAAAGGTAAACTACGTTCGTGGTGAACAGGAGAGACATGAACGGTGGCCCTCAAAAGTTCTGAAGTTTAGCGATGAAGGAAAAGATGCAGACCTCACAACCTGCCGCCTTCCAGCTCTGCCAACTGTTACGGTAGTCATCTGGGGCGCAAAGGCTTGCCAAGTATTACATGACCTAGCTCATGGCGCAGGCCCCTTCTGCAAGCAGCTACACACTAAATAACACAAGAGGGGAACCAAACGGGGGATAGGATAGGTCTCCTGTCAGACCAGCAGAGTCAAAAAAAAAAAACGGTATATCGAACTGATTACAACTTAAACGGACATATGAATATTTGAGGGTAAAGCGGGGGGAGGGCCCAGATGAACGCTGATGTGAAATCATTTTTTCTCTTCCCCCTTCTGTACCACGAAGCTGCTTTGTAACCCCCCCCCCCTCACCCCTCCGTGTCTTCACCAACAAGCAAGACTCGTCCGATCTTTCTCTTTTTTTTCCCCACATAAAGATTTCCCGTTTCCTCCAAAAACAAAAACTTTTTTCAAATAGTGTCATTCCCATTTTCTACGGTTATTAAACCCCTTCTGTTTAACCTCCCCCCTTTTTTTTTCCCCTCCACGTTTTCATTAAGGTCTCGCTCGCCTGCCTGGACGTGGGCTTTGGTCAGTGCCTTGCAGCTAGCTACCAACGCACACACGGATGATGAAAGCGAGACTCCAAAAACAAGAACGAACTCATCCTTTGTATACTTCTCAGCAGCAGCAGCAGCTGTTCAGAGGAGGAGGAGGAGGAGGAAGAGGAGAGGGAGGAGACTCCTCTGCCTGTGAACAAGACTCCCAGTATCTTCAAGGGGCAGAGCTTATAATCAGCGTAATGTGGGGGTTGCAAAGATACACTGAACGCTACGGGAGGGAGGGATGAGTGGGTGAGAGTGTGGCATGTACAATCACTGCGTTGAGTGGTCGAATCATCTTTACGGCATCCATCACACATGACAGCAGCTAGGTCACGTCCTGGTAAGAGAAACAAGACTGGGTTTTTTTGGGGGGGAAACGTTAAACTACACCCGGTGATCCAATTCTTGGGTCTCCGGCAGTTGTGATGAGCCGAGACCCCGAGATCGACTGACGGGAGATGGCGTGGATGTTCCATCATGTTGCCCTGTCCTCCGCGATCACATGAAATAGGGTCGCTCGTTGCGAAGGGGCCTGGCTGGCCATCATGATGGAACCGAGTCGGAGACAAGGGATTACCCTGACGAACACCCCCGCTGGCGGGGAAAGATGGGGGAAAAGGCTGGTCCTTCAGCGTTCATGGGGAAGAACTAAACCAGAGAGAAGACCTGACGGAAAGGTTACCAAGGGCAGGGAGGGAAGCCCAGACGAGTCAGTCAGCGTGATAACCAGACATCTGATGTCACACTGTATCTAAAGCTCTCCAGATATTACAGATTACAGCACTCGATCACCTCTTGTGATTACAGCACTCGATCACCTACAGCCTCTCACGTTTCACGAGTACAACTGTGAGCGTTGTTGAGAGTACAGCAATGAGTACGTACAACAGTACTGAATCACCTGTACATCCGAGGACAGGAGAGGTGCTGTATTTACCGCCAGCCAGCCAACCAGCCAGCCAGCTGGGGCAGGGACTTTGAAGGTCACTACCAGCCTCCCAACACGACCTCTTACCTGGAAAGAAAAAAAGAAAAAAAGTGAAACACTGACAAGTGAGGATAAATATTAATAAATACATAAAAAAATTCATTTATCAGCCATGAGACTGATTTATTTATCGTTCATTTATTCCTTAGAACATATACACTTCCGCCCAGCCTGGGTGAGAGGAGCACGGGGCCCTCCTGTTGTGTTTCCAAAATATATCCCGCGACTGTTCTCTTTCTCTCATGGGAAGAAGTGAACGTTGGTGGGGTGGGGACGGGCAAGCAAGCACTATCTAGTATTAAAAGGGAATAAACATGACAATGCGCCACACCTCCTACCACGCACAAACACACACACACACACCATCCACCACTAACCACGTCTACCGCACTACCACACACACACACACCACTAACCACGTCTACCGCACTACCACACACACACACACCACTAACCACGTCTACCACACTGACATTCACCATCCACCACAACCCACGTCTACCACACTACCACACACTCAACTACCACACACTCCACCACTCAACACCAACACCGAGCCCCTGACCAGTCCTCGCTAACACGCCTTACAGCCCTCACAGTTCCTTCTCCTCAAGCCTCACACACATACACACACACACACACACACACCAGCCTTGATCAAGGGGAGGGTAGCGGTAAGGGCATGGGAGACACGGGATCAGGGAGAGGCGCTCCGACACCACAACATGATGAACAGGACGAGAGAGGAGGAGGAGGAGGAGAAGGAGGAGGCAGAAGGTTAAGATGAGTCTGAGGGGGGTAGGAGCACTCAACAGGTAGGGTCGCCAGGTGAATCACGCTCGATATAATTACCCCAGAACACACACACACACACACACACACACACACACACACACACACACACCTGACCTCGCAACTGTCAACACCACCTCCCTCCCGTGTGTGTGTGCTCTCACGCTGGCAGAGGACCATTAACACCCCCACAAAACTACCTCCTCACACCACCACCACCATCAAGTGTGTCCCCCGGTGAGTGTGTTCGTCAGGCCGGTGGTCAGTAGTATACCGGCAGGGGAAGAGAGCTGGTGGCCTACCCCCAAACCCCCCGGAGGGCCTGTCACAACTTGAATACAATTACCATTTGGGCTTCCGCTGTCACCCGTGTCTAGGGTCATTTATTCCGGGGAACTACGTGCAGCCTTGACCTTGGTATAGCACTCCAGAGCTCACTCGGTCTCTTACCCACCCACCCCCCCACCCCAACACACCACCCGCAACACGCTGCTCTCCTCCCCAGCCGCGCCCCCGGCAGGAGTTAGAGGCGGCTCTGGGTGTGCGCACACCACTCACCAAACCAGAATCGATTCTGAGGCCGGAGGACAGAAGGGCAGTGATGCCAAGGCCCTCCCGTCTGGCCCAGCTACAGCTATACCAAGGGCCTCCCGTCTGGCCCAGCTACAGCTATACCAAGGCCCTCCCGTCTGGCATAGCTACAGCTATACCAAGGCCCTCCAGTCTGGCCCAGCTAAACCTATACTAAGACACTCCCGTCTGGCCCAGCTAGAGCTATACCAAGACACTCCCGTCTGGCCCAGCTAGAGCTATACCAAGACCCTCCCATCTGGCCCAGCTAGAGCTATACCAAGACCATCCCGTCTGGCCCAGCTAGAGCTATACCAAGACCCTCCCATCTGGCCCAGCTAGAGCTATACCACGACCCTCCCGTCTGGCCCAGCTACAGCTATACCAAGACCCTCCCGTCTGGCCCAGCTAGAGCTATACCAAGACCCTCCCGTCTGGCCCAGCTAGAGCTATACCACGACCCTCCCGTCTGGCCCAGCTAGAGATATACCAAGACCCCCTGTCGTCTGCACCTCCACCACTGGCAACATCTGTAACGTGTTCTTCATCACATGAGTCTGGGCCAGCCCTCTGTTAACCCTACAACTAACTGATCCGCGGATCACTCAGGCTAAGCTACGCTGTATGTAACTCGCCACCTGGCAACGTCCAGCTGGGATTTCGACATCATGATCAACACACTGACACCTGCATCACTGATATGCCTGTCTTTTTAACACCGATAATAAACCATCGCATTACATTTCCCACGTCGACAATACCACCGGCAGAACAACAAGAGGAGGAGGAGGAACAAAAGATTGAACACAATATAAAGTCGAGAATATTGCATCCCCTGACCAAGGTGTTCCGTCCTGTCCTCCACTCCTCTATCCTCCATCCCTCACCACCCCTACATGACTGTAGAGCGTCCTGTCTCACACTCGTCCATCTTCCATCCCTCACAACCATACCACTGTCCCCCACTCGTCTATCCTCCATCCCTAAACACCATACCACTGTCCTCCACTCGTCTACCTTCCATCCCTAACCACCATACCACTGTCCTCCACTCGTCTATCCTCCATCCCTCACCACCACCATTGCCCTCCACTCGTCTATCCTCAATCTCTCACCACCCCCACTGTCCCCCACTCGTCTATCCTCCATCCCTAACCACCATACCACTGTCCTCCACTCGTCTATCCTCCATCCCTCACCACCGTACCACTGTCCTCCACTCGTCTATCCTCCATCCCTAACCACCATACCACTGTCCTCCACTCGTCTATCCTCCATCCCTAACCACCATACCACTGTCCTCCACTCGTCTATCCTCCATCCCTCACCACCATACCACTGTCCTCCACTCGTCTATCCTCCATCCCTCACCACCATACCACTGTCCCTCACTCGTCTATCCTCCATCCCTCACCACCATACCACTGTCCTCCACTCGTCTATCCTCCATCCCTCACCACCACCACTGTCCTCCATTCGTCTATCCTCCATCCCTCACACTCCCACATGACTGGTGGACTGTTCCTGCAGCATCCGGTACCAGGAGTGCACAATGTGGTTGAGATGTAGCCTGTCCTTAGCTGGAGATGGTATAGAGAGCGATGTCACCTCTGGCAGTGAAGGTGTCCCCCCCAGTCACTGCCAGGTACTGCAACTGTGACAATATTCTCATACCGACTCCTCTGGCTTAAGAAAAAAAAATCATCATGAATATCAATTAAGATTTTCTTTTCGCCATCATCGTTTCTCATGCACTGCTTACGAGGTTTTACGTTATAAACAACACGGCAAATAGCGTCGGGAATGAGGGCCCATAGTGTGTGGCACTATGAGGTACTCCCACCCCCTTCGCCAGGCAAGTGGTTGTAGCACAGCAGCCCTCGCCAGGCAAGTGGTTGTAGCACAGCAGCCCTCGCCAGGCAAGTGGTTGTTGCACAGCAGCCCTCGCCAGGCAAGTGGTTGTTGCACAGCAGCCTCACCAGGCAAGTGGTTGTTGCACAGCAGCCCTCGCCAGGCAAGTGGTTGTTGCACAGCAGCCTCACCAGGTAAGTGGTTGCACAGGAGCTACCCTGGCACATGCCATAGTTCCAGCAGTAAAAACCACAGTAGAGCCAAATGAGGGTGACATGCGGGGCAGCATCATAAACCCGTTACCACCTGCCAATCCTTACGACCAGGATGGGCCACCTGCAGCTCTCTGGCATCACCTTCGGGAAGCCAGGGAGACGCGAGCGTCAGGCTCTTCCCCCACCACCACGAGCGCAGGTAACACGAGGATCACGCCAGACACGGGAGCCACCGCTGCTCACAACGCACCCACCACGCCACGAAGGAGATGGAACACAAGGCAGTACGCTGTACGGTACCTCAACACAAGGTGGCTCATATGAGAGTATTTAGGAGTGATAATGCAAGGATGACGCTGCTCACAAGCACCACAAGACGGTGTGTGTGAGCGCCAGCGGACGTCACTCTCCGGCCGTGACGCGGACCCGGTGTTGCCCGGAGCACGGCCCAGCCCGGCTGTGAAATTTGGAGGCGTGCATGTGGCGGCGGTGGGCGTGACAGACGATGCTCTCCATAATGCAGTCTTGGCCTACCTTCCCACACGCCTCTCACAACATAACGGCCAGCAACCTCACCACACCACCCACCCTCCCAGCCCGCTCTTCCTCCTCTTAGACCACCAGCCTCCCGGGAGTGAGGAGGGAGGGAGGGGACTCTTGTCGTCCTAGTCTCCACAGACGTACACAATCCAAGGGACCCACAGAAACGCTACAAAGCACCCATCAAACACGCTCATACGGCGAGACTCCAAAGTCTCTAAACCAGTCATTTACAAACTGGACCCGGAGGTCGACCATCTGGTGCTGCTTGCCTCCCCAGAGTAACAGGGAGTAACATATTCATCTTCTCCGTGTGCGCGTGTGTGTGTCGCACATGTTGCGGTGTAACGCATTCAGTAGTGACTTGCTGAGGGACTGCGAATGACGCGTGTTGGCTTCTTGCGTTACGGTGAGTGGCTCCTGCCCAGCCAAGTGCTGCAGCACGCCCGGGGGGCGGCGCGGTAACAATGCAGTAATACACCGCATGGGGGGTAACAACATCTCACTTTCCACCTGATGACCTGCGACGTAAGATTGGCCAGCTCTCGCCCCACCCTGACACTCGCATCAGCTCATCTTCATTACACAGTGTCTTCCGGCATCGTGCCACCGACCGACGGAGCTGAGTCGACACAAATATTCCACAACTTTGGGAGAAAAGTGTCCGGTAAGACATGGGTTGTTACGAGCGTGTGACGGTGTCATGTAAAACACCGAAATAAAGAATAAAACAAATACAAAATGCAGACAGAGAGGAGGACAGATAGAGATAAGGACAGACAGAGAGAAGGACAGATAGAGATGAGGACAGACAGAGAGAAGGACAGACAGAGAGGACAGACAGGGAAGAGTACAAACAGAAATATATGAATGAACGACAAGCAATCACACCAGCCACTCGTCAGCGTTCCAAGCACACCGTCGAGGAAAACCTCCCTCTCTGCCTGCCTCAAGGACGAGTTCCTTACCCATGAAGGACCTCCTGCCTGAAGGACGAGTTCCTGACCCAAGACGGACCTCCTGCCTGAAGGACGAGTTCCTGACCCAAGACGGACCTCCTGCCTGAAGGACGAGTTCCTGACCCATGAAGGATCTCCTGCCTGAAGGAGGAGGACTTCCATGGAGCCAGTGGTGCTCCCCCGTCCCCCGGCGTCAGGAACATTAAAGATGTTAGGTGGGGGGGTCGGGCGACGGGAGCCGCCAGGCCTACTCTTCCCAGCACGGGGACGAGACGGTGTCCCCGTCAGGTAGTGGCATCAGTCACTTCCTGTAGGCGGGGCTGGCGGAGGAGCAGGGGCCCCGCCCGTCTGGGAGTGGGTCGGGCGGGCAGGAAGTCACCGTTCAGCGGGACGGAATGCCGACGGAACAAATGGCCGGGTCAATGTTTGCACGGAGCAGAGGACGCCTCTCCATCCCACCAACACCACCACCAGCAGTAGTAGTAGTAGTAGGACACACACACACACGACATCACACTAATATGCTCGTGTGACCATAAGCCAACACCCCGGGACGGAGCGCCCTGCACGGTGGAGGGAGGTGGCACTGCCACGTCTGTGGAAGGGATCTTCTCAAGCAACGCTCTCGGGATTTGCAAGCGTCCTGTGAAAGACACTGCCGGGAAGCTATCACTGGAATCTGATTTTTGGGAGAGCGGGAGGCGGTGTGGCAGGGCCCGCTCGGCCGCCCAGCCTACCACACTACCACTAACACCACACCCTTCAAGGAACTCTTCCCCCAGCCCCCTCCTCCTCCTCTCCCAAAACACACAACGACGCTTGACGGCCTTTTCCCTTTAGTTTAAAGCCGCGTGCTGAGGGTCGCCCTCCCCGGAACACCACCATTACCACTGCAGTTTTAAACTAGTGTTTCCAAGCCACTGTGGACGATGTGTTCCCAAGCCACTGTGGACGGTGTGTTCCCAAGCCACAGTGGAAGGTGTGTTCCCAAGCCACTGTGGACGGTGTGTTCCCAAGCCACTGTGGAAGGTGTGTTCCCAAGCCACAGTGGACGGTGTGTTCCCAAGCCACAGTGGACGGTGTGTTCCCAAGCCACTGTGGACGGTGTGTTCCCAAGCCACAGTGGACGGTGTGTTCCCAAGCCACTGTGGACGGTGTGTTCCCAAGCCACAGTGGACGGTGTGTTCCCAAGCCACTGTGGACGGTGTGTTCTCAAGCCACTGTGGACGGTGTGTTCCCAAGCCACTGTGGACGGTGTGTTCCCAAGCCACTGTGGACGGTGTGTTCCCAAGCCACTGTGGACGGTGTGTTCCCAAGCCACTGTGGAAGGTGTGTTCCCAAGCCACAGTGGACGGTGTGTTCCCAAGCCACAGTGGACGGTGCGTTCCCAAGCCACTGTGGACGGTGTGTTCCCAAGCCACTGTGGACGGTGTGTTCCCAAGCCACTGTGGACGGTGTGTTCCCAAGCCACTGTGGACGGTGTGTTCCCAAGCCACTGTGGACGGTGTGTTCCCAAGCCACAGTGGACGGTGTGTTCCCAAGCCACAGTGGACGGTGTGTTCCCAAGCCACTGTGGACGGTGTGTTCCCAAGCCACAGTGGACGGTGTGTTCCCAAGCCACAGTGGACGGTGTGTTCCCAAGCCACAGTGGACGGTGTGTTCCCAAGCCACTGTGGACGGTGTGTTCCCAAGCCACTGTGGACGGTGTGTTCCCAAGCCACTGAGGAGGGTATGCCCGTGCCTGTAACTCATGTAACTCACACGTCATACTAACATATCTGTTATGACCTATATTGTAACGCCACTCTCACAGCTCCTCCCTGGCGAGAAGACATCCTTACTCTCCCACAGCAAACATCCCTTCACTCCCCTCGTACCACGTCTACACCCACCCCACTCCCTGGCAACATCCTACTACACAGCCATCTGACACCATCTCACAAGTGCCTCACATCACACCCTCAAACCATTCCCTCAAAACGTCAGCCTCCCCAAGACATA
This sequence comes from Panulirus ornatus, assembly GCF_036320965.1. NCBI lineage: Eukaryota > Metazoa > Arthropoda > Malacostraca > Decapoda > Palinuridae > Panulirus > Panulirus ornatus. The sequence goes on along the minus strand of NC_092280.1, from coordinate 20,209,473 downwards.
CGTATGTCCTCAACTTCTCTCATTCCAACCTCATATGTATACGTTACCTTATCTTCCCATAGTTTGGGAGGTCTTCCACCCCCACAGCTGGGTCTGGGACCTTACGTATACATTACTATGGTTTGGGAGGTCTTCCACCCCCACAGCTGGGTCTGGGACCTTACGTATACATTACTATGGTTTGGGAGGTCTTCCACCCCCACAGCTGGGTCTGGGACCTACGTACTACAATACTATGGTTTGGGAGGTCTTCCACCCCCACAGCTGGGTCTAGGACCTTACGTATACATTACTATGGTTCACTTGAGAAGGTCTTCCATCCTCACAGCTGGGTCTGGGACCTAACGTACAGCACTATTGTTTGGGAGGTCTTCTACCCCCCACAGCTCCTCTGCTCAGTCCGGCTGCTATTGCAGCAGCCCGCGGCCCGTAAGCCTACCACAAGAACTATGCTCGGGAAGAACCTTTGTGAACGATTATCCCGAACAGTCTTCTGTGACTCCCTTTCACGAGCAGTGCGCGCATATCTTCGCATCGTGGCTTCGGAGACAAAGTATTCAATACCCTGGCCTCGAGGAATTTACGATAAATTGTAAAGACGGAGGATCATCAGAGACAATTAAAACTGTCTGTGGTAGCGGTCTCTGCCATCTCAAGATCGATGAGTTAGGGCGGGCAATTCCACTTCGAAGTTCAATGCCCCATCATCTATTCCAGTAATCTCCTGCAATGTATTACCATTCAGCTGGGGCTTTGCAACTGTACCAATCAAATACCACAGCCAGGCTGTTGTGAATCGCTCTGCTGATCCCTGTCCTGGCCCCTTGTGGTAACCCCGTCACCGTAGTCCAGTCCATGAGGAGTTTCTTACCTGGGTTCAGTAGGGTATTGCATGACACAATGTTCAGCACCCGGATATGTTTTGTTTTTCCATCTTCCCCTCACTGCAGCAGGAGCAGCACTACTGTACATCACCGGTAGTATTGATCACCGTCTTCCCCGTCTGTTCTGCCGAGGAGGAGGTATTTACGAGAGCAAGCTGGACACCACGCCTTCTGGGAGTCTCAATGACCTCAGCCTCTCTCCCCCTCCCCCCGACAGCGTCGATAACGGATACGTGTAAGATCTCGGCACCACTTCTACACCACGCAGCTCGCTTCGTTCCGTCGTGCGAGGTGATGTGAGCACACAGTAATAATATACTATCAAGGGTGAGTGTTGCTGCCTTGGCTGGCGTCACCATTCGTTTTCCTCTCTCTCTCTCTCTCTCTCTCTCTCTCTCTCTCTCTCGTTTTGAAGGTTCGTACTATCCAGCCTGCCATCTGCCTGCAGGAGCCAACAGATGTGTTCGCTGAAGGTAAAGTCATTCAAATACACTATCTTGTCCAACATCTTTCACACAGTTCCTTGACTTGTGTGATGATTTACTTCCAGTGTTTCATTCTTTTTTTTATTCTTCTAATTCTTCCCTTCTCTCGTATTGACGCAGCTGATGAAACTCTTCATTAAGACTACAATGTTTGTTACGGGAGGCCAATCGGAAGGTCGGATTCGTTTCCAGTCTGGGTTTTGTACCGAGATGATATCATAGCGTTCATAGCATCACGCGAGATATGGGAACGAACACCCGCTGGGAGGAAGGCAAGTACATAAACGCCTTGAGGGAAGTGACAATTTTGACGGGGAATCAAGTGCACACGAATGCCTGGTTTACAACACCCCTGTGATGTGACCTACTCGTTAAGACGTGACGTCCTGCCTTCTCTCTAGCCACAACCTGGCCACGTCTACCTCATCACCCTCTCCCCCCCCCTATTCAAGAGCGACCACACACCCGTCTAGCCATGGTTCCCCCGGCCACACACACACACACACACACACACACACACACACACACACACACACACACGTACGTCTGGCCATGGTGGCTCCACTCTCCCGCAGCGGCACCACGCCCCTCCCTATGCAAGAATACACACTCCTGCAGTGGCGTCCATCCCTCGCGTGTACCTCAGCCACCCCACACGCCGCCCACGGCCCTGGCCCAGGTCACAGGGGGACGTGATATGTGCACAGACATACATCTTGGGGGGACGAGTGTCAAACCATGCGGAGCCAACGGGTGGTGGTGCTGCAGCAGGGGGGCCACCCTCCCTCCTCCGCCTGTCCACCTCGCCATATGACGCAACCTCTCGCTCCACACCCAAGACTCACAGACGTCCTCTGCTTCGTCCTACGGGGGTTACACAGGGCTGTACGTGGGTACAACGATGCCTCAGCCATAGGGGTATAACGTCAGTTCCTTCACTCAGGGGTATACGAAAGATACCTCAGCCAGGGATATACGAAAGACACTTCAGCCAGGGATATACGAGAGACACTTCAGCCTGGTATATACGAAAGACACTTCAGTCTGGTATACACGAAAGACACTTCAGCCTGGTATATACGAAAGAGACTTCAGCCTGGTATACACGAAAGACACTTCAGCCTGGTATACACGAAAGACACTTCAGCCTGGTATACACGAAAGACAGTTCAGCCTGGTATACACGAAAGACACTTCAGCCTGGTATATACGAAAGACACTTCAGCCTGTTATACACGAGAGACACTTCAGCCTGGTATATACGAAAGACACTTCAGCCTGGTATATACGAAAGACACTTCAGCCTGGTATACACGAAAGACACTTCAGCCTGGTATACACGAAAGACACTTCAGCCTGGTATACACGACAGTTCAGCCTGGTATATACGAAAGACACTTCAGCCTGGTATATACGAAAGACACTTCAGCCTGGTATATACGAAAGACACTTCAGCCTGGTATACACGAAAGACTTCAGCCTGGTATATACGAAAGACACTTCAGCCTGGTATACACGAGACACTTCAGCCTGGTATATACGGAAGACACTTCAGCCTGGTATATACGAAAGACACTTCAGCCTGGTATACACGACAGTTCAGCCTGGTATATACGAAAGACACTTCAGCCTGGTATACACGAAAGACACTTCAGCCTGGTATACACGAAAGACACTTCAGCCTGGTATACACGAAAGACTTCAGCCTGGTATATACGAAAGACACTTCAGCCTGGTATACACGAGACACTTCAGCCTGGTATATACGGAAGACACTTCAGCCTGGTATATACGAAAGACACTTCAGCCTGGTATATACGAAAGACACTTCAGCCTGGTATACACGAAAGACAGTTCAGCCTGGATACACGAGACTATACATCACGGAATCGCCCGAGATCCTTGCCTTTTGGCAGGCCATCTGATTAAGCCGATCGATACTCGTCTTCCTGGCCCAGTGTGCCGTCGGCTGTTATCCTGGCCACTGGGTAAGGCAGCTCAACACTCGTCTTCTCCACTTCATCTACCGGACGTTCCAGGTCACTCACTCGTCCTCCTACAGGTGTTCTGTTGGTGGCGCATCTGCACGTCGTCCTCACTAGTTCAAATGGATATCTCCCTCCACTTACTCACGAACGTGAGACGCGACCAACACCAAACGCGCACGGGCGACTAAATGGAGTCGTTTATATACTACTTAACGACCCCCATCACTGTTTAGATGACAGATGATGCTTCAGCCAATCAGCATCGTTCTCGTGATCCTGGCCATAGTCTTTCACTGTTACGTTTCAACACGAGCTCCTTGTAGCCACTCCCCGTGCCATGGCAACAGCAACACTCGAGAGATCTGGACACGAACTAGAACACTAGGTCTTACAATGTGGAAAAAAAAAAAAACCGTAAAGCCATTTAAGGGATAGATCTAAACCAACCCTGTAAGAAATGTCATAACAACACCATACTGTTAATAACAAGATAACCTGAAATTTTAAGTTTGTATCCACATTTTTCGCACCTTGGACAAACTCACCATATGGAACTATGTAAATGGTGTACTGAAATACGAATTGTACCATCTTATGTAACATCAACCCACTAGGGGTCTGAGTAAGACCTCTCTGTGACCTCCCCTCCTATCATCCCTTTGCGCTACCGTTCACAAGGATGAGAGCCTCGGGTTGCACCATACACTTGCCCGGGGTTTACCGGCACAGATCAGAGCCTGACGTCCAGTGAAGTCATACCTCCCTCTCGCTCTGCCTCCACCTCCCTCCCTTCCTTCGTTGGCACCACGGGCGTTGGTCTTCGTGCGAAATGTAGGGTTTATACATCACGCTTGATCAAGCCGCCCTTCCTCCTCTCCGATCGGGAGGACAGACGCTACCGCCCCGACCGAGAAGAGACTTAAATCCCAGGACAGCTGGTGGAATATCATGTCGGTACGTGCCAAGGAATACACATGACCATACCTTCCACCGCACTAGATGAGGAAAACGTGTGTGTGTGTGTGTGTGTGTGTGTGTGTGTGTGTGTGTGTGTGTGTGTGTGTGTGTGCTCACTCCCTCTACAAAACAAGCAATAGCGAGCACACGTGGGCGGAGTGTCCGGGTTGACACACGTGCAGGAGGTTCACCCACGGGACGACGATCATAACAAGTCCTACACCCGCGCGAGGACCCGCCTGCCGCAGTAGTCGCTGCCCGCCAGCCCCGCTCCGGGTGGGTCCACGACGAGCACAGCTGCTGCGTCAGGGGTAGGGGGGAATATGGCCGGCTGACACTCTACTGCCGGCGTCATGAGGTCAACCACGGCCTCTCGCGGGTGAGGTAGCGCCCGTGCTCTGCCCCCGACGGACGTCTGTCGACAGTGTGGTATGGGGGTGTGGTGGTGACGACCCTTCTTCATCACGGGTCGACCACAGAAAAAATATCATGATATCAACTTCCCTCGCGACCGGTCATTCATAATGCCTGAATCCCCGACTTCGGACCCGGTCGTGATGAACAGCTGGGTGTAATTACCCTTCCACACCAGGTGATTGCATCTCGTACGTCGACTACCCTGAGGGTAACGAGGCCCCCACGTGGCCCTTGAGTACGGCGGGACGATCCTTCGGGATGATGGACGGATTCTGACGGATGACACAAGACCATTAAGGGTCGGGTTTAACAACAAGTGTCTCGCCGTCATGGCCAAGGATCGCACCGCTGTGCTCGTGGGTCGTAACGTTGTGCTCGTGGGTCGTAACGATGTGCTCATCGATCGTAATGTGCTGAAGGATCGTACCGTCGTGCTGAAAGGTCGTACCGTCGTGCTCAAGGGTCGCAACGTCGAGCTGAAGGATCGTACCGTCGTGCTCAAGGATCGTACCGTCGTGCTCAAGGGTCGTACCGTCGTGTTCAAGAATCGTAATGTGCTCAAAGATCGCAATGTCGTGTTGAAAGATCGTACCGTCGTGCTCAAGGATCGTACCGTCGTGCTCAAGGATAGTACCGACGTGCTCAAGGATCGTACCGTCGTGCTCAAGGATCATACCGTCGTGCTCAAGGATCGTACCGTCGTGCTCAAAGATCGTACCGTCGTGCTCAAAGATCGTACCGTCGTGCTCAAGGGTCGTACCGTCGTGCTCAAGGATCATACCGTCGTGCTCAAGGATCGTACCGTCGTGCTCAAGGGTCGTACCGTCGTGCTCAAGGATCGTACCGTCGTGCTCAAGGGGTCCAGAGGTTACATAGTAACCTGTAAACCCAGATGGATGATACGTCTTGACTACATACGTCTAACTGAGCGTTATAAAAGTCCTTTTCTGGACCCAAGACCAACAACATAAAACCACGAAATAATTTATATAAACACCCTCACACCAAGAATACACCAGGATATATTTTTCCTTTAAACTGCGCTATAAAGTTTGTTTCTCATAAATGAAGGCTGTTCATGTCAAGCATAATCGCACACCAATGCCGTTTAAGAAGCATTCGGCACCACCTTACATAGACTTTAGGATCGATCAATGCGTAAGGCAAGTGATCATTAAAAGATTAATATGAAATGTCCGTTACCCTCCAGCAGCAACGTTAGAAAAAAAAACATGCCAGATACTTCCGGCTCATGAATTTTCAAAGTGTGGTCCTGTTCCTCTTCGTCGTCGCAACATTGTCTTACAGACTTATTTTCATCCGAATACTTTACATTAACTACGACAATCACTTACGTCAAGTCCCTCTGAGGAAGAGCCATTGGTTTACACTCCAGTTTCAATGGAATTGCCGAGTACCAAAAACTGTGAAGATTGTGTTACTGATTGCAAAGGTCTATAATCATCATGGCTTTTATTTGTTTTACAGAAAAAGCTTTTATATCTATCTATCTATCTATCTATCAATCTATCTATATATATATATATATATATATATATATATATATATATATATCCTGATAGAGGGGAAAAAGAATACTTCCCACGTATTCCCTGCGTGTCGTAGAAAGCGACTAAAAGGGAAGGGAGCGGGGGATGGAAATCCTCCCCTCTAGTTTTTTTTTTTTTAATTTTCCAAAAGAAGGAACAGAGAAGGGGGCCAGGTGAGGATATTCCCTCAAAGGCCCAGTCCTCTCAATGCTACCTCGCTAGCACGGGAAATGGCGAATAGTTTGAAAGAAAAAAGATACATATGTATATATATTAGTAAGCAAAACATTAGTACAATGAAGTACTACTTTTCAATATCACAAAATGTAGGATCCAGCTGCTTCAAGGCAAACAGTACGATGAAGAAAAAAAAAACGCTATTGCAAATTAGACGGTGGTAACAATATCGGATAAAATATAACATAACCACTAACGTTTATATTTCTAGCGTAGGGGGGGGTCCGTACTCAAAGTTCTGGAGGTGGTGTGAGGCAAGACCATCCTAGGGGCCAGGGGAAGAGGGAGGGAGGAATGGGGGTGGGGTGGAGCGGGAGGGGTTTAGCTAATGACCTTGGTAGTAACTTCTTCATGACTGAAGCAGCGGCCTCATGAGTGGACACACCCCAGGCTGCTCCTAGTGGTGGTGGCGTCGCCTAGCCTAGCCTAGCCCCACCCCAACCCACCCTTCCGCCAGCGGGAGGCAATACGCGAAGGCTGCTACAAGCACGTCCCTACGGCATGACAGGTGGGCAGAACCGGTGATGTAATAGGTGGGTCCGTCGGTGGGCCGGAAACCGGTCTGCCCCACCATTCATTCCGTTACCTGCCCACAGGTGGCTCGCCTTCTCATTACATCTGGCCTACCGGTCGGTCGCTCCCTCGCGCGGCCCGGCCCCGTGCCTCGCCTCGACTCACCCGACCAACCACCCAACCACCTGCTTTCTTTACCTCACCCGCCCAACATCCACCGCGTCGGGGCCGGCCAGGTGTCCCGGGATGGGACGCCCGTGGATGTCCCCCGAGACCTCAAAGGTGGGACTGCCCTATACCGAGCGAGATCCTTGAAGATTCTAGACCATGGCTCCACTACGAGTATACAGGAAGGCTGGATCCACTGCCTTCACCACATTCCCAGGCAACAATAACCCCGTCTTCCTATAAGTGAAATAAACGACATAAAACGAATCCAACACCACTTACTCCGGTACTACATCAGTCTGCATCATCGTAACAAAGAGTCTACCATCCATTTGTACGCCGAGGGTAAATACAAAGCGTCAAGCCAACACCATTTCAATAATTTACAGGATCACAAACGTCACAGTCGAGCTTAACTGCCTTATTTTTCTCCTTTTTCTTCACGTGGGACAAGCAAAACACGCCTGACGTCTCGGGTGTCAAGAAATGGGTGCGATAACGGATGAAGAATTGAATCGCAGCTCCACAGGTGCTCCTGTAGACCCGACTCTGTTTTCTTTTTTTTTTTAAGATAGACGAACGCCCTCAGGTCCCAAAGTCTTGGTGGCGAGGACACACGTTCGTGTAGACACCTCGCGCGAGAGCAGGGGGCCAAAACAACACCTGCAGAGTGGAGGGAGGGAGAAGGTAGCAACAAACATATACGTCCGACGGGGGGAAGGGTGGTTTGTAGAGAGTGGCGCCTGGAGAGTTAAGGAGACGGAGGGATTGTCATTCACTAGCCTTCTTATCTCCTTAGTCTGCCCTGCGGCTGGCTTGTCACAGGTGGACAGTCTCGTATTAACCAATCGTGAAGTATCTGCGGGATCATCCACCCATCATGTAATGGGCGGAACACAAGGCAATAACAGGGATCATCACACGGAGATGATGTCTGCTCGCTTTATACATATTTCTGCTGGCCCACTATGGCAGGGAGGGCCACCTTACTCTCACTAACAAAAAGGTGTCTGCTGGCTGTATACACCAGGGAGGGTGGGTGGTCGGTCGGTCGGTCGGTCTGCTACCCAGATGTTGAAAAAAAGAGACAGTGTCTGCTGGGTGTACACAGCAGGATCAGGTAGCTTGCTCCCAAGTCTGGTTCCTGGCTAGTTACGACAAGCTTGTTCCCATACTGAGCTGGGACCTCCCAAAGCATCGTCACGTAGGGTAAGGTAAGTTCCCAGTCCAAGCTACTGGGGTAGAAGACCTCAAAGACCATCGTAAGGTTAGGGAAGGTCCCAGACCGAACTATGAGGGTAGAAGACCTCAGAGACCATCGTAAGGTTAGGGAAGGTCCCAGACCGAACTATGAGGGTAGAAGACCTCAAAGACCATCGTAAGGTTGGGTAAGGTCCCAGACCGAACTAGGAGGGTAGAAGACCTCGGAGACCATCGTAAGGTTAGGGAAGGTCCCAGACCGAACTAAGAGGGTAGAAGACCTCAGAGACCATCGTAAGGTTAGGTAAGTTCCCAGTCCAAGTTACTCGGGTAGAAGACCTCAAAGACCATCGTAAGGTTGGGTAAGGTCCCAGACCGAACTAGGAGGGTAGAAGACCTCGGAGACCATCGTAAGGTTAGGGAAGGTCCCAGACCGATCTGTGAGGGTACAAGACCTCAGAGACCATCGTAAGGAAGAGGTAGGTAAGGTCTGCAAGTGCCATGAGAATCCTCTTAAATCCACAGTACAAGTCCATTCCCAGAGCATCTCGGGGAATATTCCTTATTCATAAGCCATCAAGGTCAAACTTCTCGCCTGCAGCGACCTCTCTCTCTCTCTCTCTCTCTCTCTCTCTCTCTCTCTCTCTCTCTCTCTCTCTCTCGGTGGAGGCGAGCTAACCGGGCCAATGACGCCTGCAGTCTTCCTGACCTAACCTAAGGACCCAGGCATGACAGGGGACTTAAAAGAATTATCTACCACCCTCTGCTATCTATCTTTATTTACCTTAATTACACGAAGGGAAAAAAAAAAAGAGCAAAAGAAAAATACGAGCGTAAGGATCTTTCTTCCCTACGGTATGCAGTTAAAACGAACACGATTTCCTGACGTCACCTTATACGTGAACATGTACATTAATAAAGTTTTTTAAAAGGCCAACAGTGTCCAATAAACATGAAGCAAAAAAAAAAAAACGATTAAAAAAAAAAACGCCATACATGGACGAAGGTCCGGCCATCAGCGTCTCATGCAGCAACTCTTCCATGGATGAGTTACGTGTTTACGTATGAAGTATATCGTCCTCGTCTTCCCCTCCTCCTCCCTCACTCCCTCTATGCAACACACCCCCCTCATCCTCTCGTCACAACCCCTGCAGCAACTCCCTGACGGCGACGACACCCCCACACGGGCGTTCCTGCCACTGCCACCCTGAGTGAGTGGGTGACTACCCTGGCCTGCCTGCCTGCTTGGTGGGCACTCCCGTGTCGTATCTGGATCTGCTACTCTCCCGCGGCGCTCTGCCACCCGCGCCCGCGCCCGCGCGCGCCCCCTGGCAACCAAGCAGGAAATGGCCAGATATTTACCTCATGAGACATGGCGGTCACGTAAGAAAAAAATAAAAAAACCCTCACCACACCCAACGCACTCGCTGCAATCACCAAGTACCCCCAAGGTTCATGGCAATACACCCCACATTGCCTCCCAAGGACGAATTCCCGTCCCCCACCAGACACACACACACACACACACACACACACACACACACGTTACATCCATACACGGGGAGACACAAACGAGGCAAAAATGTACTCCAGGTAGGTGGTTAGGGGGGGACGACGAGTCGTTAACAAGGCCTGTATCAACCACCAGGTCGGGAGGGGGGAGAGAGAGAGAGAGAGAGAGAGAGAGAGAGAGAGAGAGAGAGAGAGAGAGAGAGAGAGAGAGAGAGAGAGAGAGAGAGAGAGAGAAAACGGACATTGGTACCTCACCACTTCCACAGCCGTGTAGCACGACGAGACCACAAACACCCAGGTCCCCCGGTGCTGGCACACGACCTCCTCCCCAACCCACCTTACCCAGGTGGTGCGGGATACGCGAACACATTCCAGCCTTCAACCACGAGGAGGGGAGGAGGAGGAGGAGGAGGAGGAGGGAAAAAATCCATACATAACCCTGGCCTGTCATTAATAATAGAGACAAGAAGTGTGTTTCCACCACGGTGGGCGGCGATGGCCAAGATGGCCAAGACACACTCTCGAGGTCAGAGGTACGAAATCCAGACGAGAGAGAGAGAGAGAGAGAGAGAGAGAGAGAGAGAGAGAGAGAGAGAGAGAGAGAGAGAGAGAGAGAGATGAGGGAGGGACACGTGAATTAATAACATAAGGGTGTCGCCGACATCAACAACCTAGTCCTTAAATCCTTGAATTGGGGGGGTTGGGGTGGCGGCGGTGGCGATGGTGGGTGTCTCTCATCCCATGACAAGAGCACCTGACTCAGTCCACTGGTGTGGGAAGGCAGGCGACACCTCGGGGGTCTACTCTACTTAACCAGACGGGGGCAGGAGGAGGAGGGAAGTGTGTGGCTCGGCGGGACTGCTGGGTGGTGGAGGTGGTGGTGGTGAGTGTCTCTCATCCTATGACAAGACCACCTGACTCAGTCCACTGGTGTGGGAAGGCAGGCGACACCTCGGGGGTCTACTCTACTTAACCAGACGGGGGCAGGAGGAGGAGGGAAGTGTGTGGCTTGGCGGGACTGCTGGGTGGTGGTGGTGGTGGTGAGTGTCTCTCATCCCATGACAAGAGCACCTAACTCAGTCCACTGGTGTGGGAAGGCTGGCGACACCTCGGGGGTCTACTCTACTTAACCAGACGGGGAGCAGGAGGAGGGAAGTGTGTGGCTTGGTGGGACTGCTGGGTGGCGGCGGTGGCGATGGTGGGTGTCTCTCATCCCATGACAAGACCACCTAACTCAGTCCACTGGTGTGGGAAGGCTGGCGACACCTCGGGGATCTACTCTACTTAACCAGACGGGGAGCAGGAGGAGGAGGGAAGTGTGTGGCTTGGCGGGACTGCTGGGTGGCGGCGGTGGCGATGGTGGTGAGTGTCTCTCATCCCATGACAAGACCACCTGACTCAGTCCACTGGTGTGGGAAGGCAGGCGACACCTCGGGGATCTACTCTACTTCACCAGACGGGAGGAGGAGGGAAGTGTGTGGCTCGGCGGGACTGCTCGCACCGGCCATCAACCTACACAACCTACTGCTATTACTCTACCTACAGGCATGGAGACTACAGTCATTTAACAGGTCCTACAGAGTCCTGCAACAGGTGTCAGCCGACATTACAGTAGTCTACAGAGGTCCTGTAGCGGGTGTCAGCCAACAGATTACAGTAGTCTACAGAGGTCCTGTAGCGGGTGTCAGCCAACAGATTACAGTAGTCTACAGAGGTCCTGTAGCGGGTGTCAGCCAACAGATTACAGTAGTCTACAGAGGTCCTGCAGCGGGTGTCAGCCAACAGATTACAGTAGTCTACTGAGGTCCTGTAGCGGGTGTCAGCCAACAGATTACAGTTGTCTACAGAGCCCAGCTGGGGCGGGTATAAGCCAACGGACTACAGTAATCTACATGTTCCTACAGCGTCCTGTAGCGGGTGTCAGCCAAGACAAGACTACAGTAGCCTTACGGGTCGTGTCAGGTGGGAGTGTGGAGCAGCGTAGGTAGACGGGTGGTGGCGGAGGTGGTGGTGGCTAGCCAGCCAGCCCCACAGACGGGTCGTGTTGTGACGGGAGGGAGGGTGTGTGTGTGTGTGTGTGTGTGTGTTATCATCTCCTTGATTATCACAGCTCATCGTCTGACCTTATCTCCCGCCTCCCTGACAATCACCTCCTCACAGTTAAAAAGCCACACACAGTAAAAAAAAAATATACAAAAAAAAAAAAACATCCCTCATTACTTGCTCACTGGCTATATCTTAAAAAGTCATAGACCCCCAAGGTCAAACTGCCACGACGACCATCCCACCCTCCTACCCCCAGACACACACACACACACACACACACACACACACACACACAGTGTACCCCTGGTCACACTTATGTCACTCGTCACGCTAACACCCTAGTAACACTGGCCTCACTATATTCATCACACTAGTCTCCCAGGGTCACACACACACACACACACACATCACACTAGTCGCCCCAAGCATCATTACATAGCAGAAGTACACACTACTGCGGGAGTCACACTGACCCTTACATCCCCCTGCTCACACTGTCGCACTGGCTCTTACATCCCCTGCTCACACTGGCCCTTACATACCCTGCTCACACTGGCCCTTACATCCCCTGCTCACGCTGGCCCTTACATCCCCTGCTCACACTGGCCCTTACATCTCCAGCTCACGCTGGCCCTTACATCCCCTGCTCACACTGGCCCTTACATCCCCCTGCTCACACTGTCGCACTGGCTCATACATCCCCTGCTCACACTGTCGCACTGGCCCTTACATCCCCTGCTCACACTGGCCCTTACATTCCCTGCTCACACTGGCCCTTACGTCCCCTGCTCACACTGGCCCTTACACCCCCTGTTCACACTGGCCCTTACATCCCCCTGCTCACAATGGCCCTTACACCCCCTGCTCACACTGACCCTTACGTCCCCTACTCACACTGGCCCTTACATCCCCTGCTCACACTGTAGCACTGACCCTTACATCCCCCTGCTCACACTGGCCCTTACATCCCCTGCTCCAGTAACCACAGACAGAAGCCCACATCAAGGCCGGGCCTTAAATGAGATAGAGGGTTATTAAAAGGGGGGGGGGGGGGGGGAAGAAGAGACATGGGAAAGTATTTACGAGTTTTTGAGGAATAGATAAACCTGTCTTTTATACAATGGGCCTTGTGGCAGTTACCAGGGAGAGCAGCACACGAGAGGGGGTACCCTACCCTAACACCCGAGACATAGATGTTTGGACAGACTTGACAATCAGTCAATCACCCCCTTGTACCCATTACGGTGGAAATATAACGACTACCCACTAGTTCGCCACCTATCACCCTCCCATCTCCAATACCGCTCACATCATCACCCCCTACAAGTACTGTTCCCGTCTCTGCCCATTCCTTCCCAGGGATGAATGTAGAAATCTTAACTCAAACACCTTAGGCAAGTGCCACTGGAACTGCTTAAATACTTAGGCAAGTGCCACTGGAACTGCTTAAGCACCTTAGGCAAGTGCCACTGAAAGTGCTTAAACATCTTAGGCAAGTACCACTGGAACTGCTTAAATACTTAGGCAAGTGCCACTGGAACTGCTTAAACACTTTAGGCAAGTGCCACTGGATCGAGCCCACCTGAGCAGCCACTGACAAGTTGGCCCAGGGAGCACTGAAGCTGTCCGCCTTCTACACAGTTCACGATCCAGCGTACGTCTGCTGATCCTCCACAACGTCAGCTTTCCTTTTACAACCTCTGAGAGAGGAAGGTCAATTTCCTCCCGTTTACAACACACGTCGGCTACTTACGCACAAGGGGGGAAAACAATATCGTTTCCGTGTGAGTGTTGAAGGAGCGAGGTTTGCCTCGTTTCCGGCACCTGTGACCTTGGTCTGCGTAAGGGGCTTCCTCCAGTCGTGTGGGTGTTATCTTGGTCTCGACTCGTCCCGAAGTGCCTGTGACTCGCATCATGAACTCGCCAAATACCACACCATTTCCCTGTGGGCCTGAGTGTGTGGGTGGGTCAGATCATCAGTGGACGAGCCCATCCCGTGACAAGCGGACCAGAGGAGAGGACATCTCACCACTGCACCCATGTCTTCTTCCGGATTAGCGTCGGAAATGACCTTCACCGCCGTTACTCCGCTACTGGTAAATTCTCCTGCAGTTCCCGCTCCGGGGGCGAGGCTGGGGCCACGGAGGTAGACATCCCCCACCTCCACCCTACCCCACCAGCGCACCGTGCGGAGGCATCCACCAGCGCTGGGAAGGGTTCCTCAGGCCAACATTCTCCTCCACCTACTCTATCCTTCCACCTCCTCTGGTCTCTCTCTCTCTCTCTCTCTCTCTCTCTCTCTCTCTCTCTCTCTCTCTCCTTCCCTCCATCCATAGTCTTCCTCCCACTCCCTCCCTCCTTTCCCCGAAGGTTCACAACCTGACACTGAACATGGAAACCAGCGATTTCCCAGACTGGGCGTCTAGCATCATATGCCCACCACCTGGACATGGTGCCCGAGGCTTCGCACTCACCGGGGTACTTACCTCGAGGTGAAGGAAAAATGTTACAGCTCTCGCGCGCCCGCCACACCCACCTCTCCAGCCCGCCTCACCTCGCACTTGCCTACTATGAACCAAACATGCAACCCTCACCTTGTCCTGAGGCCAATATGCTCGTGATCACTCTGGCACGACCCCTCGGTCACAACGATACGACCCTACCACAGCAGGGTGGTGCAACCCTTGACTACGATGGTACGACCCCTTAGTAACGGCGGTGAGACCCTTGATGACGACGGTACGACCGTACACCACGGCGGTGCGACCCATGACCACAATATGGTACGACCCTTGATCACGACGGTACGACCACTTGGCCGTGATGGCCCGCCGTGAGACCTTAAGCGTCCGATCCAAAAGACTGGGCCATCGTACCCAAGGGTCGTCCCCTCATGGTCAAGGGCGGTACCGTCCGTGTCGTGCTCAGAGGGTCGTCCCATGATGCTGCTCACAATGTGCCACATCCTCCAACCGAAGGTGTCTAGTCGTCATTAGCTGACGGCGTTGGTCCATCACGCACGTCCCTGAACTCTGTCCCACCTCCTCACTGACATACCGGGGTCGACGTCGGTGATAAGTGACTCCTCTGGTCAGCATGCAACCCCCTCCTCCTTCCCTCACTCCCTCCCTCACCTTACATGTACCTTCTGTTGCGCTATCCTGTTCCCGACGCTACTTCTAAGGTCACTACAACTGATAACCTCGCTTTGGACCGTCCCCGGCTCTTGTTATCTGTCCTTCCCATGTACTTTCGAAGGTCTTCCACCCGCAAAACCAGGTCAGGGACCTTAACCTTGCCTTACGTATGTCTTCCAATGGTTTCGGAGGTCTTACTAAACCGACAGCTGCGTCTGGAACCTTACGTTACCTTACGTATACCTTATGATGATTACGGAGGTCTTCTACCCCCACAGCTGGGTCTGGGACCTTTTCCCTTACCATATGTATACCTCACGATGGTTTTGGGGGTCCTCTACCGCCACAGCTGGGTCTGGGACCTTCTCTTACCATACGTATACCTTCCGATGATTACGGAGGTCTACTAACCCCACAGCTGGGTCTGGGACCTTACCATACGTATACCTTCCGATGGTTTCGGAGGTCTTCTAACCCCACAGCTGGGTCTGTGACAAAACTTTCGTGCGGCTGCTCAATTCAATTATGCTACTGGGAGCCTCGGGCCGTAGGTCCAAGTGACCAGCACATCCGGGCTGGTCCGGGGTGCACACTTTACAGGAAAGGTACCAAATCCACAGACCATATTACCAGATGTCTCCAACTGAACCATCCCCATCTCTTCATGACTTGGTGACAAAATATCAACGCAACCTCGGGAGTTTCCGAAGTGTTTACATAATGGATGTACACCAGAGTGCCAGTGGATCGCTGTAAACGAGAACCTTTCTCGTGCCTTTTTACAGAGAGAGTTCTGGTCGCGCGCGTCGAGAGTTGAGCTGTATTTCATTAACTGATTCGTAGTACTTCCTGGCCTTTGAGATCGTGAATGTGTAAACACATCTGAGGTTATACTGTCTCTCTCCGTCGGGGAGGCGCGCGGCCAGCTAGCTATCTACCTATACCGCGTCGGAGAACCGTGGGTGGGGCCTGGTGAACACATGGGGTCTCGTAGGGACGTTTCAAAAACCGCCGTCGCCCGGCCTTACCAGTAAGAATTTCCCGGGGGAGGGTTGTTTTTGGGTGTCCATTTTCTATAATGTGCGCGTGGCTTGTTACCACTGGCATATGCATGACTGACCTTTCCCAACATTGCCAGCCCCTGTAATTCCCATATTTAATGGAGGTGCTTTGCCGGCCGGAGAGAACGGTCACTGTCTAACATTTTCCGGGCATCACATTTTACCTGCTTTACATAATAATGTCGGGACGGCCATCACCCAATGGGAGAGGTGCACGTCTTGCTTAGCCTCTCTGCTCTTGGCCTATCGTGAGGCGCAAACATCATCACCCCCCACCATCGCCTCTCCTCCCCTCCTCACTGGCCAATGCCTGCCTGTGGAAATGGTGCACGCTACTACCCTCCTCCTCCTCCTCCTCCTCCCAACTTTCTGGTGACGGCTTAGGGTGGGTGAGGAGGTGAGGAGGAGAGGTGGGTTGTCGCCGCCGCTGCGTTAAGTCAAGCCTCTCACCACACGACTGTGAACCCAACCGATCTCCACGCTTAACCTTACCAACGCACACCGCTGGCAGGGCCGAGAGATAACGCACGCACCGCCACTGCACTTGCCTCCCTCAGCCTCAGTCAAAAATGACCGCTCTCCAACGGGCAAAAAAAAAAAAATCAAAACCAAAATTAAAAATAATAAATAATAATAATAATAAATAATAATAATAATAATATCACATCTGTCGAAAAACACTTGGCTGTCGTCAAACGTGTGTGTGTGTGTGCGCTGGCCCACTGATGATATTCAGCCGAGGGAGCGAACATTCCACAGCGGCGCATATGATGGACGTAAAAAAAAAAAAAAAATTGAAGGTTTAGTTGAGCGCGTAACTTTCTCTCCACACGATCACGTGCCAAGACCAGCTACTTATAACCTACAACCCCTGAAGTCAGAGCGACGACACGTTTATAATCTGCAGTAAAGCCAGTCTTCACTCACTTCCCCTCACTCGTTAATTCTAATTCGAAAACCTTTGTTTATCTTCGTGTGTATATATATACATAGAAGTACCGTTTTCTATTACGGGGTGAAGGGCGCATAGCGTAAGGGGGTAGGGTGGAGGTCGAGCATGATATCATACAGTGAGCATAATACATCGACATGGGATGGCAGGTGTGGACCTAGGATGGAGTAGTGTGAGGTGGATAGTACAAAAAAAGCAAAAAAAAATTGAGAGGGTCAGTGGCAGAGTCCTCTAGCGGGGAATGTATATGTATATATATATATATATATATATATATATATATATATATATATATATATATATATATATATATCCCTGGGGATAGGGGAGAAAGAATACTTCCCACGTATTCCCTGCGTGTCGTAGAAGGCGACTAAAAGGGGAGGGAGCGGGGGGCTGGAAATCCTCCCCTCTCAATTTTTTTTAATTTTCCAAAAGAAAGAACAGAGAAGGGGGCCAGGTGAGGATATTCCCTCAGTGGCCCAGTTCTCTGTTCTTAACGCTACCTCACTAACGCGGGAAATGGCGAATAGTTTGAAAAAAAAAAGAAAAAAAAAAAAAAAAATATATATATATATATATATATATATATATATATATATATATATATATATATATATATTCCGCACAGTACTGCCTCCTTCCAGCCCTCAGCTTCAACGCCGTGCGACGACCCTCCGCTCCTCATTAGAGAGCTCCCATGACGATGAACCCACAAAGACAGTAATGCTCCATGTCTTGTAGTGAGTTCCTAGAAGGAACTGCACCTACTACCATGATACACGATGGTGGAGGAGCCGCAGCCATGTTGCCACCACAACCCCCCGGGAAGATAACCTCAACCCATACCGTGGTAACATCCCACACACACACACACACACACACACACACACACAGGCCAGATGTGCCAGCAGTACTGGTAAAAGGGAGCCACGTCAAACTATTGTGGATCCTCTCACACACACATACACACACACACAAACACACACACAGTGGCCTCCGTGAGTTTGATACATCTTATACCTTAACCAAACTTGCACGGGGTACGGAAGCTATCGAACAAAATAATGGGGGTGTCAGAGAGAAGTTGATAGGAAATATAAAAAAAAATTAACTCAATCATGCAATAACTGGATGAATTATATGAAACAGACAAACGAACGCAAATAAGTATGAGTAAATCCATGTTCTACACACCAGGGTGACCCGTGTTTAGCAATTCCATGTTCTACACACCAAGGGTGACCCGTGTTTAGGTACTGGTACAATTCAAGCGATTGGTCCACGAGATGGGTTTATGTGACCCGTGGCATTTGCCGGGGTTTACCCGCACACAATCATATCAGTCATATATGTTCCACCAGATGGGAAGGACGAAGGGAACAACACAGTGTCACGGTAGAACTACAAGCTAAAACTAACGACGCCTTAGCTTGTTTAGAAATGTTGATCATTTGACTTGTAATGTGTGTAGGCGGGGGGGGGGGGGGGGTCAGAGTTATAGACACACACACACACACACACACACACACCTCAGGGACTAAGAATACTGAACCTTAAAGAGATGGTTGTACAAATAAACTACACAGCAGATGATTGAAGTACAAAACGTACCTTCGTTTCTGTTGTAGGTTCGACAACGTATCAGATATCTGGCGACTGTATACAAGCGCTTTTCGCACTAAATGAAGAAAAAAAACATATATGCGAGAGAGTTATCAAGTTAATGATGGACGTTAATAATGTGTACCGTAATGTCATTATCATCATCATTATCATCTAACCGCTGTAGAATCATACAAAGACCGTCCACTCACAAGTGACCCCTCCATCTAATGCTTCGGCGCCACCGCTCCTAGCAACCTTGCCTGTGTGTGCATCATTTACCCGCTACCTTGAGAGCCACACAAACCTCACAGAGAGTCAATCGATCAACACAAAAGCAATGAAATTGGTTTTTTCTTTTCTTTTTTGGAGCCCATGTTTACTACGATCATCCGTCCGCTGTGTCTTGCGTAACAACCACGGTGGAGACGCAAGATATATTGTTCTACGTTTTCTTTTCCGATACATTAACGACCCTCTGGTCTTATTTTGGGGGTGTAAACCTCACCTTCCGCGTTCTGCTGCTGCTGCTGCTGATACAAGCCTAGGACGCCCTGACCTTTATAGCCCCCGTAGCCACTCTCTCTCTCTCTCTCTCTCTCTCTCTCTCTCTCTCTCTCTCTCTCTCTCTCTCTCTCTCTCTCCCCACCCGGACCGACCCTGGCAGGTAAAGGGGGGGTGGCGGCCGGTACCAGGAGAAGTCCACACCTCCATACATCGTCGGCTTTAACGTCCCATATTTGCGCGGGGAGATCGACTGGTTAAATGCGTTCAGCGGTGCTTCGCTGCCACGGCCAGCCGGACACACACACACACACACACACACACACACACACACACCACACACACACCGTAGAGCGAGAGTTCGATCATGCCAATACGTCAAGACTTTTATCATCGAACGCGATAAGTGTAATCGTCTTGTATCATAAACATCAGTGTTTTGTGTTGCGTTGCTTACTTACCCTCTGCAGTCCTGCTGGCCCAGCTGGTACTGAGCAATCATTCTGCACGTTGAGGCGTTCCAACCCTCATCTAATGCGTTCAAATTACCCGTGTTTTGACAGTTCAATGTCGATGGATAATACTATAGGATAAGAGTGTCAGCAAGCCGATCAAAACTAGTCATTTCTAGTGTCTCTTAAATTCACCCACATGTTAAAAAAGATATAATTATATCTTTGGTTATAATTAAACTCCCTTGATAACACTCATAACAGTATACCCACCCTAACAACATACTCGTAATGGCATATCTAACATACTCTCATAACAGCATACCCCCCTAATAACATACTCGTAATGGCATATCTAACATACTCTCATAATAGCATACCCCCTAATAACATACTCATAATAGTGTATCTAACATACTCTCATAATAGCATACCCCCTAATAACATACTCATAATAGCGTATCTAACATACCCTCATAATAGCACATCTAACATACTCTCATAATAGCATACCTAACATACTCTCATAACAGCATATCTAACATACCCTCATAATAGCATATCTAACATACTCTCATAATAGCATACCTAACATACTCTCATAATAGCATACCTAACATACTCTCATAATAGCATATCTAACATACCCTCATAATAGCATACCTAACATACTCTCATAACAGCATATCTAACATACCCTCATAATAGCATATCTAACATACCCTCATAATAGCATATTAACATACCCTCATATTAGCATATCTATGAACATATCAACAAGCGCCCTGGTGGTTGGTCATCGTCATTTGCACACGTCTACGACTTCCAGGAGAGCGGGTGGCCGGAAACCAGACACGCCAGGGTGTTCTCGTTTCCAGACCAAATATTTCACTAACTCTCGCTTCCTGAAGACCATCACCACCCACAACCCCAGCGGCAACACCTCCTTCCCTCCGTCCCTCCCACACCCGAGGACCATCACCACCCACACCCCCAGCGGCAACACCTCCTTCCCTCCGTCCCTCCCACACCCGAGGACCATCACCACCCACACCACCAGCGGCAACACCTCTTCCCTCCCTCCCTCCCACACCCGAGGACCATCACCACCCACACCTCCAGCGGCAACACCTCCTCCCTCCCTCCCACACCCGAGGACCATCACCACGCACACCCCCAGCGGCAACACCTCTTCCCTCCCTCCCACACCCGAGGACCATCACCACCCACACCTCCAGCGGCAACACCTCCTCCCTCCCTCCCACACCCGAGGACCATCACCACGCACACCACCACCAGCAACACCTCCCTCCCTCCCACACTCGAGGACCATCACCACCCACACCACCAGCGGCAACACCTCTTCCCTCCCTCCCACACTCGAGGACCATCACCACCCACACCCCCAGCGGCAACACCTCCTCCCTCCCTCCCCACACTCCGAGGACCATCACCACCCACACCCCCAGCGGCAGCACCTCCTCCCTCACACACCCGAGGACCATCACCACCCACACCACCACCAGCAACACACACCTCCCTCCCTCCCTCCCACACGAGCACTGCTCGTGATGACGTCTCTGGAACCTTCCTCAATGCTCTCTGTATTTCTTTTTTTTCCTTTCTGTGTCTGGAGTGTTCGGGTAAGGGTAAGGGTAAGAGGAGGTTTGATCGGGGAAGGTAAAGTGGAGAAGCATAAGACAAGTGGACAATATCAAGATGTGTGTGTGTGTGTGTGTGTGTGTGTGTGTGTGTGTGTGTAGTTGCAGCTGGGTGCTGGCTCTACAGCTAAGCTGGAACCGAAGGTGGTTCACTGTGTGTGTATCGATGGTTCTGTGGGAGGAAGGCGCTCCCCTCGCAACACTTGGTTCTAACGAGGGTCATTACAGAAGGGAGCCTCACATCCCACCTGAGTGTACGTACACTGGGTTCCATCCGAGGCAAAACGTAGCGAATCTTAAAATTCAGGGTCGAGATACTGGAGCGGGCGTCACTTTCTTCTTCGGAGGGACAGACAAACTTCAGACTAACTAATGCAGAGGGCGATAATGAGGCTCATGTCGACCGAGTCTGATACGAATCGAGCTCGCTCTTCAGAACGCACGTTGCACTCTTGACGAAAAACTGGTCATCCAGAGGTATGAACTCGGCCCGGCAGCAGCAAGCAGCAGTATCATCGCCCACACCCGTGAATGTGACAAGCTGGACTGACACAGTCTGGTGGGTGACACCAGTCACACGTGCACCACCAGCAGTGATGGTGGAGGACACAGACGGACGCTGGGGGGTGTCGACCAGCGAGCGAGTGAGGGACGCGGTGGGAGTAAGACGGTCTCAGCGTTAACCCGTCTTCTGCAAGCAGATGTAGCATGTACATGACCCCTAACACAGCGCCGCCATCCACCAAGAACTGCACACACAGACACATACACACAGGTGATGGAGCGACCGCCATGGCATTCTACCCAACCCTGACACGCGCCGTGACCCCTCCAACCTCCTCCCACCTGACGGGGGGAAGGGAGAGTCGCCCCGCGGAGGGAGAGTGTCGCCCGCCCTCCAACACGGAGCACCTCTACCTCCGTGCCCCAGTGTGTCGACAGCTTCCGACACACCAGGAAAGAGGGAAATAATGGAGCAGCAGATCTGATTATGAAACACAAAGCCAACCTAGTCATCACTCCCCTCCATCACCCTCCCCACTCTACAGCACACAAGGTGATGCAGATGTCAACTGTAACAAACACAAGCATGAGAGGCGACGAGTAGCAGCAGTGCCTCACCCTACAAGCACAAGCACCGTGGATGACGAGCGTCAGCAGTGCCTCACTCTACAAGCACAAGCACCGTGGATGACCAGCGTCAGCAGTGCCTCACCTTACAAGCACAAGCACCGTGAATGACGAGCGTCAGCAGTGCCTCACTCTACAAGCACAAGCACCGTGGATGACGAGCGTCAGCAGTGCCTCACCTTACAAGCACAAGCACCGTGAATGACGAGCGTCAGCAGTGCCTCACTCTACAAGCACAAGCACCGTGGATGACGAGCGTCAGCAGTGCCTCACCCTACAAGCACAAGCACCGTGGATGACGAGCGTCAGCAGTGCCTCACTCTACAAGCACAAGCACCGTGGATGACGAGCGTCAGCAGTGCCTCACCTTACAAGCACAAGCACCGTGGATGACGAGCGTCAGCAGTGCCTCACTCTACAAGCACAAGCACCGTGGATGACGAGCGTCAGCAGTGCCTCACTCTACAAGCACAAGCACCGTGGATGACGAGCGTCAGCAGTGCCTCACCTTACAAGCACAAGCACCGTGGATGACGAGCGTCAGCAGTGCCTCACTCTACAAGCACAAGCACCGTGGATGACGAGCGTCAGCAGTGCCTCACTCTACAAGAACAAGCACCGTGAATGACGAGCGTCAGCAGTGCCTCACTCTACAAGCACAAGCACCGTGGATGACGAGCGTCAGCAGTGCCTCACTCTACAAGCACAAGCACCGTGGATGACGAGCGTCAGCAGTGCCTCACTCTACAAGCACAAGCACCGTGGATGACGAGCGTCAGCAGTGCCTCACCTTACAAGCACAAGCACCGTGGATGACGAGCGTCAGCAGTGCCTCACTCTACAAGCACAAGCACCGTGGATGACGAGCGTCAGCAGTGCCTCACTCTACAAGCACAAGCACCGTGGATGACGAGCGTCAGCAGTGCCTCACCTTACAAGCACAAGCACCGTGGATGACGAGCGTCAGCAGTGCCTCACTCTACAAGCACAAGCACCGTGGATGACGAGCGTCAGCAGTGCCTCACTCTACAAGCACAAGCACCGTGGATGACGAGCGTCAGCAGTGCCTCACCTTACAAGCACAAGCACCGTGGATGACGAGCGTCAGCAGTGCCTCACTCTACAACCCCAAGCACGGTCGGTCAACTGTGTTCACTCGAAACACACCTCAAAACGAACCTCCCCAGGGTATACATACACACGAACGAACAGTCTGCTATGTGCAAGCCAGGCAACACACACACACACACACACACACACACACACACGCACACACACACTACCACGACCTGCACACATTTATCACACGAAGTTCTGGTCAGAAGGCAAAGCCCTGGACGTGTGTGTGTGTGTGTGTGTGTGTGTGTGTGTGTGTGTGTGTGTGTGTGTGAGAGAGAGAGAGAGAGAGAGAGAGAGAGAGAGAGAGAGAGAGAGAGAGAGAGAGAGAGAGAGAGAGAGAGAGAGCAACGTATGGAAGGCAGTATTGCTCGAGGAAGGGCGAGGCTGGGGCCAAGACCAGGGTAAGTGTGGGGGCAAGGCCGTGTGAACTGCCAGGGCCAGAGCAAGATAAGCGCGAGGGCAACACTATAGAGTTTTAATGTGTGGGTAAGACTAGAGTGAGTCTCAGGGCACGGAGAGGGTTGACGTGAGGGCAAGGCTAAGTGTGAGGGCAGGGCGAGGGGTAGACGTGAGGGCAAGGATAGGATAAGTGTGAGGGTGAGGCGTGGGTGAGTGTGAGGGCAAAGCTAGGGTAAGTGTGAGGGCAAGGCTAAGGTAAGTGTGAGGGCAAGGCTATATAAGTGTAAGGGCAAGGCTAGATAAGTGTGAAGGCAAGGCTAGGGTAAGTGTGAGGGGCAAGGCTAGGGTAAGTGTGAGGGGCAAGGCGAAGGTAAGTGTGAGGGCAAGGCTAGCATAAGTGTGAGGGCATGGCTAGGGTAAGTGTGAGGGCAAGGCTAGGGTAAGTGTGAGGGCAAGGCTAGGATACGTGTGAGGGCAAGGCGAGGGTACGTGTGAGGGCAAGGCTACGGTAAGTGTGAGGGCAAGGCTAGGATACGTGTGAGGGCAAGGCGAGGGTAAATGTGAGAGCAAGGCGAGGGTAAGTGTGAGGGCAAGGCGAGGGTGAGTGTGAGGACAAGGCGAGGGTGAGTGTGAGGGCAAGGTCAGCATAGGTGCATGACCAGGGTCGGTGTGAGGACAAGATAGTGAGTGTGAGGGCAAGTCGAGATGAGTGAAGGTACGGCGGGGATGAGTGTGAGGGGTAAGGCCAAGGTGACTATGAGGCCAAGCCTAGGATGAGTGTGAGGACGTGGCCAGGGTGAGTGCAAGGACGTGGCCAGGGTGAGTACGAGGACGTGGCCAGGATGAGTGTGAGGACGTGGCCAGGGTGAGTGTGAGGACGTGGCCAGGGTGAGTGTGAGGACGTGGCCAGGGTGAAAGTGAGGATGTGGCCAGGGTGAGTGTGAGGACGTGGCCAGTGTGAGTGTGAGGACGTAGCCAGGGTGAAAGTGAGGACGTAGCCAGGGTGAGTGTGAGGACGTGGCCAGGGTGAGTGTGAGGACGTGGCCAGGGTGAGTGTGAGGACGTGGCCAGGGTGAGTGTGAGGACGTGGCCAGGGTGAGTGTGAGGACGTGGCCAGGGTGAGTGTGAGGACGTGGCCAGGGTGCAGCAGGAGGACGCCTGATTATTGTCTCCAAAGTGCGAGTGAATGACCCCGAGCCTGACCCCCAGCCACATGCCTCACTCCCTCAACCTCACTACACACCCTCCCTCCCTCCACACTCCACCCTCTCCATCCACACTACATACCCCATCCCTCCACACACAACACTACACTACTTACACCTTCACTCAAAACACTACACAACCACACTGCACTACTTACACTTTCACACAATCAAAAAAAAGTCACACCACCTCACTCCATCCCCTGTACACTTTGTCACTCACTCAAACATTCATCCACATACACCCTCTCACACACACATAGCACACACACACACACACACACACACACACACACACACACACACACACACACACACACACATACATACATTCAGGCACATGGGTAGCGCACTGACTGGGGTGACCTCACTTAGAGGCACGGGGAGCTGATGGAGAAGTGTCCAGAGGACGAGGGGGGGACGACAAAGATGGTGCCAGAATTAACAGAGAGAGGTTCACGGTGAGAGTTTATAGGAGGCCAGAAACTTGGCAGCCACGAGAGAGAGAGAGAGAGAGAGAGAGAGAGAGAGAGAGAGAGAGAGAGAGAGAGAGAGAGTATGGTATGGGGTGACGTGATATCAAACTCCACGCTTCTCAAAACGGTCTGATGTCATAAGCGGTGAACGGTTCTACAGCGGACGCAAATGTGGAAGAGGAGGCCAGAGAGAGAAAATAAGCTAGGGGGAAGAGGGGGACGGACGGGAGGCGGAGAAGACGTGTTTATCCCCCCCCCCCCTAAGCAGGGGGAGGAGGGGGACGGACGGGAGGGGGAGAAGACGTGTTCCCCCCAAAAAAGACGAAGACGTGCTGGTTAATCCCTAATCATCCGTACACCATCGCCACAGCCGATGAATGGAATAACCCAAGCGATGGCACCCGACTCCTGACACTAGAACGCCCAAGTTTCAAAAAGTTTGATGAAAGAGAAAGTTCAAGAGAGGGGACGGGTGGGGGTGTGTGGGGGGAGAGGGAGGGAGGGGACATCCCACTGACTGGTGTGTGGGCAGAGCTCCCTGATTGTGGTGTCCAAAAGTACATAATAACGCGAGAGACAGAGAGACAGACAATTCATTTTCCCATCACGTCTTGGGGGTCATGTTCGCCCTCGTCGAGTGCATGTGTGTGTGTGTGTGTGTGTGTGTGTGTGTGTGTGTGTGTGTGTGTGTGTGTGTGGGAGTAAAGCCTGCAGCACAGCTGGTGGGGTCTGAGGCGGTATAGTAGCAGCCAGGCTCAGCTGCTGCTGCTGCTGCACCACCATGTGACACTAGTGTAGCAGCAGTCAGGCTCAAGAGTGTGGAGGTGCAGATACATCCGGCAGGTGTACACACACACACACACACACACACACACACACACACACACACACACACACACACAGCGCGATCCTGGAGCGGACTTAAACTCGACGTGTGGGGCTTGTGTGACGCACTATATAATCACACGCTCTGTCATTACACAACGGAGCGTCCCCATCTTTTATCACGAGGAGTTGGTTTAGGCCTACAAGATTCACGTTCTGTGAGCTATGCGTGAACACCTCACTGACGAACGGTGTAACGTGAGGACGACACGCCACTCACACGACGCTACCCTGGCTCTGCCAACCCGTGGGCCTCTTTAAATGCGGTCAATGCAATCACGCGTACGTAAAAATTCTACGTTAACTCGCCTGGTGTACTACGTCCTGTAATGGCTGCGCTTGTACTCAAAGTACTACATAAGTGGAGGGGGGCGGGCTTTAAGCCACCTCTGTAACCTGAGTTACATATCACTGTAATTCAAAGTAAATATGTATTGTTTATAAGAGGTCCTTTGGCCCATCTTCATGTCTACCTCAAACTGTACTTGTGTGCTTATACTACTGTGTAACTTGCCCTTTGTGCTGTACTGGTATGTGCCTGTATCCCTGTAACGGATACGTGGGGGTTTGTACTACTGGGGTACATCATCACTCTCCTGCCCACATGTATTGCTTGCGACTGATCAAACAATCTGTGTGTTTATGTATTGATTACAATGGAACACCCCCACCCAGGAGCCCACCCTGGCCAATATTTGTCTCAGTCCATAACACCACAAGTGTGTCGAGCGGGCCTGTCATGTCTTGCCCCCCACCACAGCGTGTGGCCCGGGTAAATAAAGTGATTAAATTAATTCACTAACTAACCTCCCTCCCTCTCTCTCCCTCCCCAGCCCAGCCCGGCCCAGCAGACTCAGCTGGTGCCCTCCCACCCGCGACGGCTGGGCTGGGCTGGGCTAGGCTGGCAGCACCGGGTGGGGTACACACACACACACACACACTCAGCGTCGCATCTCTCAAGGTGTTTTTCCGATCAGGTCCTCCGGCTGACCCATGACGTGGTTCTAGTGTTACAAGCCGCCTCCTACCACTTGACTCCCGCCCCTGCAGCGCTGCTACAGCACGGCACCTAGCATCAGACGCCCTCCCTCACCCTCACCCTCTCTCTCAGTAAAGCTGCTCAATTCCTCTCCCTGAGCAACGCGACCTTCAACCTCTTGAGCAAGACGGTGCGACCCCTCGCCTATGATGACCTGATCTTTTTTCGACCTGACCGAGGTCAAAAGGTCAGGTCATCACCGTCCACGCACTAAACAGGTCCGGTATCCATAAGAATTGCCTCACACTTGAATCACCACCACTCGGACGCCCTAGCGATCGCTACAGAGGCTCATAAATTCCAGGAATTTATCCACCCTTCCAAGGGAGGGGGAGGGGGCGACGTCAGTGTGGAGCTCCGCCAGGGGAGGAGGAGACG
>NC_092280.1:20156512-20179012 GCF_036320965.1 Panulirus ornatus | reverse complement strand
GTGGTGTGGTGTGGTGAGTCGTGGCGTGGTGTGGTGTGGTGAGTCGTGGTGTGGTGTGGTGAGTCGTGGTGTGGTGAGTCGTGGTGTGGTGTTGTGTGGTGAGTCGTGGTGTGGTGTGGTGTGGTGAGTCGTGGTGTGGTGAGTCGTGGTGTGTGGTGTGGTGTGGTGTGGTGAGTCGTGGCGTGGTGTGGTGTGGTGAGTCGTGGTGTGGTGTGGTGAGTCGTGGTGTGGTGGGGAGTGTGGTGTGGTGTGGTGAGTCGTGGTGAGTCGTGGTGTGGTGAGTCGTGGTGTGGTGTGGTGTGGCGTGGTGTGGTGTGGTGTGGCGAGTCGTGGCGTGGTGTGGTGTGGTGAGCCGTGGTGTGGTGTGGTGAGTCGTGGTGTGGTGTGGTGAGTCGTGGTGTGGTGTGGTGAGCCGTGGTGTGGCGTCGGGCGAGGTTATTTCCCTGAGTGGGGATGTAGAGGCAGCCAGGCGGCGGCCCGGTCAAGAGCACCAAGTTAACCTTCGCCACCACCACCACCACCCTCCACCACCACTACCCTCCACCACCAACACCACCACCTTTCACCACTACCCTCCACCACCACCACCACGACCCTCCATCACCATCCATCACCACTACCACCACCACAATGCTACTTCCCACCCTCCCTCCACTCTACTCAAGAGACGTGCATACCCCAGGCTGATGTGGCGAACCTTACCCTCCCTCCCACACCGCCGTCTGGGGGCACACACTGTGGTAAACATTACCCACACTAAGTGTATACCACACTTGTCCAGCTGGCTGGCCCTCAGCTCTCGTCACGCCGCCGGCCGCCTATGACTTACACCTGAGATCACACATTTTAGGTCTTCACTTATCATTATGATGAGGAATGAGTAGGGGGGAAAAAAATATGATGCACACGCAGACAGTGAGGAACTGAGACAGTGCCCTTGTGTACACAGGTGGTTTGTGGCCGGGGCAACTTGTGCCCAGGTACAACTCCTCCCATCACTACAGTCTTACCACGCCGGGAAGCATACACCGTCCACCTCAACAGCATACCCGACTTCAACAACGGCGTGTGTCGCTCCCCTTCGCTGGCAGCGCGTCCTCCTGAAGAGGAGAGTTCGCCCCCCGCCGCGGAAGGTGGAGCACCTCCCTCCCTCCCGGAGGCCAGACCTAACCTCGTGGAAAAATGACATCGCACGTGCTCTTGGTAAACACCGCCCGTCCTCTCTGGGGGGGCCTTTTCCTGCCTTCGCCGGGGATCAAAATGTCCTTACGCGCTCACCCAGCGGCGGAGAGAGAGAGAGAGAGAGAGAGAGAGAGAGAGAGAGAGAGGGGATACACACGTGCATGTCAGGGCGGCCAGTAAGTATGCTTGGTGTGTGTGTGTGTGTGTGTGTGTGTGTGTGTGTGTGTGTGTGTGTGTGTGTGTGTGTGTGAGGAGGAGGAGGAGGAGGAGGAGGGAGGAGGAGGAGGGTGTGTGCCCTGCCACTCACCTTCACAGGCTCCTCTGGGGACAGGACACTGTAGGAGGAGGAGGGAGCGGGAAGACTTCCGCGTGCCCCACCTCCGCCACGTACCTCGGCCTCGTCCTTCTCTGCCTCTGTCGTTCAGGTGGAGGAGGACTCGGCTCAGACCACTAACACGGGGGTCAAGTATTGCTACGTAGACTCGAGCTGTCTAACTCAACACTAAGTGCAACCCTCCATCCCAACCCCAACCCCCCTTTGCCTCGATCCAACAAAGACTAAGACATAAGATACGTATCTATTATCTGTCCATTGGTATACACACACACACACACACACACACACACACACAAAATTATGGCTCCCATGTGTGGGAAGGGTTTCATATCTAAGCCACTTGGTGCGAATATTACACATGAACCGCTGGCTGTCTGTTCATAACGTCAAATATCAAAATATTCCCTTTAAAGAAAAATGGTAAAACCGCTTAGTCTTTGGGAGTTGACAGAAGTGTACATATTTCGCATCATACACACACACACACACACACACACACACACACACACACACACACACACCGTGCACCAGAATATGATGGGGCCAGTGTGGCCAAGACGCCGGCCAAACCTTGGCCGTCCCCACCCGCACCATACCCACTTGACGTCACCCGTGTTGGGGATAACACGGTGGGGCATCGGCATATCTGCCATAACGAACGGATGCCGTCCAGGAGCTGGTGTAGCCAGTGTCACCTCCTCCTCCCTTGCCCCCATGCCTGGCTCGCTGGGTGGGTGGGGAGGGAGAGATATGGGCAGCAAGCCAGCCAGATAAGATCAACAACTGGTCTGAGTCCGGCCGCTGGACACTAAGGGGCCCGCCACCTGTACTGTTAACCCGGGCCGCCCTGGGCTGCTGCTGCTGCTGGTGGTAAGGTAAACAAGGAGGGAGGGAGGGCTGGCGGGGATGGGTTACGGAGCCGGAGATGTGGCCCGGGGAAGGCCGGCCACCCAGGCACATGGCAGGTGGAGGCCGGGGCCACAGAGGCGGCCCACGGCACGATAAAAAGCAGCCCCGCCTAAACTGTCTTACGTCCACATTACATAACTATATGTGTCCACTCTGCACCACCTCCACCAACCCACACACACACACACACGCTGTAGTACACAGTCGGTTCCATCGGGGTATGCGACAACTCGTCCTTCCAAGACACACACACACACACACACCACACACGCAGAACTCCCTTCATCTCTTCTGTCCTCACACAACTCTCTCTCTCTCTCTCTCTCTCTCTCTCTCTCTCTCTCTCTCTCTCTCTCTCTCTCTCTCTCTCTCTCTCTCTCGTCACTGGCTCAGCCAAGACTCAGCCAGGCTGGTATATAAACAAGACTTAAAGGAGCCACAGCTTATCTCCATATGAAACAAAGGCTGATAAAGTGATACACTCCGCGCCTCACAGGAGGGGAGCATAGGCCAGGCCGTCTGGTCTCTGGACACAGTCGGGCCTACCAACACCACCCACCCTCGAGCAAGTCCGTGGCCATGGGAGGCAAGCACAGCGCCCCCACACTGTAAGGGACACGATCCATCAACACCCCTGCCTGCCCCAGGTGAGGAACCACCCGACCGATCACTTATGGAACAATACATACACGGACGAACAAACGCACAAGGAAGGAGACGTGGGATGAGGAGGGGGGAGGAGGAGGAGGAGGAGGCAAAGTAACTGTCGCAGACGAAGACATGGAAGGTCAAGGAGGTCAGTGACGAGCCAGAACAGGAGGAAGGGGTGGTGTGTCAAACAGAAGGTCGGCCATTACGGTAAACAGGCAGGATACCAAGGGAGGAGAGAAGACGAGACACTGGTGACGGAGGGGAGGAAAGCAGATGTTATGGCGGCACGGCCTGGAGTCAGGAGAGATCATACGACCAGACGGGAGGGAGACACGAACCAGGCAGGAATGGCCCTTGAACTACAACACGAGGGCCACCAGGGAACGAGTGACATACGCACCACACTGCAAGAGGGGGACCATGCACCACCCTGCATGAGGAAGACCACGCAACACCCTGCATGAGGAGGACCACGCACCACCCTGCATGAGAAGGACCACGCAACACCCTGCATGAGGAGGACCACGCACCATCCTGCATGAGGAGGACCACGCACCATCCTGCATGAGAAAGACCATACATGCCCAAAAGCAATACACCCGACACACACTCGACTCTATACTATGGCGAGTATGGAAGTACATAAGAGTTATGCATGGGAGGAGTTAAATATTCACCTACATAAAACAAGGAGCTAAGCAGGACACTGAACAAGGAGGCGGACCGTAATGCAGGCGGAGAGGTACACAGTTGTACCAGGAGACAGGTAGGCAGGGGACCTGTATGTTGAGACAAGCAGGGAACCTGTACATGGGGGGTCAGGCAGGGGATATGTACATGGAGACAGGTAGGGAACCTGTACAAGGAGACTGGCAGGGGGCCTGTACATGGAGACAGGCAGAGAACCTGCACATGGAGACAGGCAGGGGATCTGTACACGGAGCCAGGCATGATATAAAACAGACTGTCTCACAGAAGATATACGGGGAAAGGCACACAATAATATACACGAAGGCTGATGTGATAGATAACACACAATATGACCACTGGAAGGTGACAGGTGGCAAGTTACAGCAGGACGCATCAATACAGGTATACAGACAGGCCGGGCATGATACACAGAGCACTATACAGTCAAACAAGCGAGGCATCAATACACTACGAAGCACAGGGGGAGGGGGCAGTATAAAGAAAAAAAAGAAGGGCATTATAGAGGACAAGCAAGGCTTACACAGGAAGACAGGCAGGGCATTATACAGGTAGACAGGCAGGGCATTATACAAGAGGACAGGCAGGGCATTATACAGGAAGACAACCAAGGCATTATACAGGAAGACAGGCAGGACATTATACAGGTAGACAGGAATGGCATTATACAGGAAGACAGGCAAGGCTTACACAGGAAGACAGGCAGGGCATTATACAGGTAGACAGGCAGGGCATTATACAAGAGGACAGGCAGGGCATTATACAGGAAGACAACCAAGGCTTACACAGGAAGACTGGCAGGTCATTATACAGGTAGACAGGCAGGGCATTATACAGGAAGACAGGCAAGGCTTACACAGGAAGACAGGCAGGGCATTATACAGGAAGACAGGCATGGCTTACACAGAAAGACAGGCAGGGCATTATACAGGAAGACAGGCAAGGCTTATACAGGAAGACAGGCAGGGCATTATACAGGTAGACAGGAAGGGCATTATACAGGTAGACAGGCAGGGCATCATACAAGAAGACAGGCAGGGCATTATACAGGAAGACAACCAAGGCATTATACAGGAAGACAGGCAGGGCATTATACAGGAAGACAGGCAAGGCATTATACAGGAAGACAGGCAGGACATTATACAGGTAGACAGGAATGGCATTATACAGGAAAATAGACAGGGGCATTAAACAAATAGACAGGCAAGAAATTATATTGGTGGACAGGCTAGGCATTATACAAGAAGACAGACAGGGCATTACACAGGTAGACAGGCAGGAAATCATATGGGTGGACAGGAAAGGCATTATAGAGGTAGACAGGCAGGGCATTATAAAGGAAAACAGGCAGGGCATTATAGAGGAAGACAGGCAGGGCATTATAGAGGTAGACGGGCATGGCATTATACATTGCATTATACAGTAGCCAGGCAAGGCATCATACAGGTAGACAGGCAGGGTATTATACAGGTAGACAGGGAGGACACTATAAAGGAAAACAGGCAGGGTATTATACAGGTAGACAGGCAGGGCATCATATAGGTAGACAGGCAGGGCATTATACAGGTAGACAAGCAGGGCATATACAGGAAGACAGGCAGGGTATTATACAGGGAGACAGGAAGGGCATTATACAGGGAGACAAGCAGGGCATATACAGGAAGACAGGCAGGACATTATACAGGAAGACAGGTAGGGCATTATACAGGTAGACAGGCAGGGCATTATACAGGTAGACAGGCAGGGCATTATACAGGTAGACAGGCAGGGCATTATACAAGCAAGGCATTGTACAGGAAGACTGGCAGGTCATTTTACAGGTAGACAGGCAGGGCATTATACAGGTAGACAAGCAGGGCATTATACAGGCAGACAGGCAGGGCATTATACAGGTAGACAGGCAGGGCATTATACAGGTAGACAGGCAGGGCATTATACAAGCAAGGCATTGTACAGGAAGACTGGCAGGTCATTTTACAGGTAGACAGGCAGGGCATTATACAGGAAGACAAGCAGGGCATTATACAGGTAGACAGGCAGGGCATTATACAGGAAGACAAGCAGGGCATTATACAGGTAGATAGGCAGGGCATTATGCAGGAAGACAGGCAAGGCATTATACAGGAAGACAAGCAGGGCATTATACAGGAAGACAAGCAGGGCATTATACAGGTAGATAGGCAGGGCATTATGCAGGAAGACAGGCAAGGCATTATGCAGGAAGACAGGCAAGGCATTATACAGGAAGACAAGCAGGGCATTATACAGGAAGACAAGCAGGGCATTATACAGGTAGACAGGCAGGGCATTATACAGGAAGACAAGCAGGGCATTATACAGGTAGACAGGCAAGGCATTATACAGGAAGACAAGCAGGGCATTATACAGGAAGACAAGCAGGGCATTATACAGGTAGACAAGCAGGGCATTATAGAGGAAGACAAGCAGGGCATTATACAGGGAGACAGGCAGGGCATTATACAGGGAGACAGGCAGGGCATTCCAAAGGATGATAAGTCAGAGCATTATAAAGGATGAGAGAGAGAGAGAGAGAGAGAGAGAGAGAGAGAGAGAGAGAGAGAGAGAGAGAGAGAGAGAGAGAGAGGTGTCTGGGGTGTACCAAATCCGGTTGAGGAATGTGGCTGCAACTTTCCTGTGGTAACCCAGGGCGGGAGGCCGAGGGCGGGCTGGCTGGACCAGCCGAGCTGTGTACCACTCCAACCCTCACTTCTCCCAACGCTCACTTCTCCCAACTCTCTCTCTCTCTCTCTCTCTCTCTCTCTCTCTCTCTCTCTCTCTCTCTCTCTCTCTCTCCTAACCTACACTCACTATCCTCACCCAGCCTTCCCCGCTCTCCCTACTCTCTCTCTCTCTCTCTCTCTCTCTCTCTCTCTCTCTCTCTCTCTCTCTCTCTCTCTCTCCTAACCTACACTCACTATCCTCACCCAGCCTTCCCCGCTCCCCCTACTCTCTCTCTCTCTCTCTCTCTCTCTCTCTCTCTCTCTCTCTCTCCCTCTCTCTCTCTCTCCCCGCCGTCCAATCACTTTCCTCACGCCTCCCTCCAACCAACTCTACCCTCCCCCCCCCCCCCAACCCGCCGCCCTCACTTTCCCTCCCTCTTTACATTCCCCTCCTCCTCCTCCTCCTCCCAAACCCCACCCCACCCACCAATAACCCCCCAGCCTTTTCTTGTCCGCCTGGCCGCCGGGTGTGTAGTTATCCCTTAACGAGAGCCACATCCAAGTGCTGTGTGTGTGTGTGTGTGTGTGTGTGTGTGTGTGTGTGTGTGTGTGACATAAATGCGCACACCCAGAGGGAGGTCGCTGCGAGGTAGTCTGGCCTGAAGGATGCAGTCCCCCTTAAAAACCAGTAAAGAAAAAAGAAAGAAAGAGGACAGCACAGAGAGAGAGAGAGAGAGAGAGAGAGAGAGAGAGAGAGAGAGAGAGAGAGAGAGAGAGAGAGAGAGAGAGAGAGAGAGAGAGAATGTCGGTACACACTTGGGTCTGTGGTATCGGTGTAACAACATGTCATCTGGCGGCACATTCCAGGTGAACCAGTACTCAAAGGCCGGAGAGACGACAGCAAAATCAGAAGCAGCAGCAGCA
The DNA here is from genome assembly GCF_036320965.1 of Panulirus ornatus. Lineage (NCBI taxonomy): Eukaryota > Metazoa > Arthropoda > Malacostraca > Decapoda > Palinuridae > Panulirus > Panulirus ornatus. Next base: position 20,171,620 of record NC_092280.1, on the reverse strand, counting down.
GCAGCACTTCCCTCCCACCCCACACACACACATACACACACACACATACACGTATATATATATATATATATATATATTATTCATCACTTGTTCGGTGCTTCCACCTCACGCCACATACCTTTCCACAATCACTTCATTCCAACACATCCACCCTCCTCCGCAAAGCCTTATCTATATAGCCCATGCCTCGCATCCATGTATCTCTGGGAATATTATACCTTCATACAAAACCCATTTTTGCCCTCCCAGATAAAGATCTCTCTTTCCACACATTCTGCAGCGCTCCCAAAACCTTCGCCCCCTTACACACCCGAAGATTCAACAACCAAGAAGAGTGTGGTTTGTGAGAGCTGAAGAGGGTGTGCTGAAATGGTCTGGACATATGGAGGAAGTGAGTGAGGAAGGGTTGACAAAGAGGATATGTGTGCCAGAGGTGGAGGAAACAAGAAGATCGGAGAGACAAAATTCGAAAACATGGAACGATGGAGTGAAAAATATTCTGAGCGATCGGGCCCTATACAAGCAAGAGGGTGAGAGGCGTGCATGGGTTAGAGTGAACTGGAACGACGCGGCTTACTGGGGGTTGACGTGCTGTCAATGTTCTGAAACAGGACACGTGAAGCGTCCAGGATAAACCATGGAAAGGTCTGTGGGGCCTGGTTGAGGACACGGAGCGGTAAACGGCGATAGAGAGTGAGTGAGTGTGTGTGTGTGTGTGTGTGTGTGTGTGTGTGTGTGTGTGTGTGTGTGTGTGTGTGATATGCTGGTAGCAACAAGGAAAATTCAACAGTACATCTCTATGTGGATCATCATGAATGTGTTCGGATCTGCATGTCACATTCTGCTCGTGGCTACCTACCACCATCTAAATGTATATATAAGGACCTTGAATATTCTTGAGATGGTAATACTGGAGGAAGTAGTGTGTGTCTGCCACTAGGTTTCTTGAGATATGGTAATACTGGAGGAAGTAGTGTGTGTCTGCCACAGGTTCACCGTCATATGATACCTTAATTCCTGTGGTGTGAGTCAAGTCGGATGGCCCAACGTTTCCACTGTGGGAGAGGTCCACTCCCTCCCTCCACACACACACACACACACAGGTCATCAATAAAGCTGGACGTAAAAGATATCCTTCGTTGCAACTTAAGATTTTCCTCTCCTTCCCTGCTCTTCCACTCTGATCCCCGCCCGCTCGTGGCTTATATTCAAACGTTCGTAAACGTTCGTAAACGTCAATGTAAAGAAAAAAAAACATCTGTTACTACTACTAGAGAGAGAGAGAGAGAGAGAGGGAGCGGTGGAGCGTCGGTCTGGTTGCCATGACAACCCGCCACCACCACCCCTCCCTCCCTCACCCCCCTCACCACACACACACACACACACACACACACACACACACACTTACCTACGTCCATCCTCCGCCTCCGTCATTCACACTAGCGACCTCGCCCTCCACCCACCTGGGAAAAGAAGAAAATGTTCTCCATTAACAACTCTTGTGCCACCAGACCCGCGACAAACCTGCGTTGTTAGCCATCAATATATATATATATATATATATATATATATATATATATATATATATATATATATGAAGGGTGAGGGGGATGGTATTCCATGTGTGGCGAGTTGGCGATGGGAATGAATAAAGGCAGACAGTGTAAATTGTGTGCATGGGTATATATGTATGTGTCTGTGTGTGTGTGTATATATATGTGTACATTGAGATGTATAGGTATGTATATTTGCGTGTGTGGACGTGTGTGTATATACATGTGTATGGGGGTGGGTTGGGTCATTTCTTTCGTCTGTTTCCTTGCGCTACCTCGCAAACGCGGGAGACAGCGACAAAATATATATATATATATATATATATATATATATATATATATATATATATATATATATATATATATATATATATATTACTGAGTTACACATGAGAGGTATTATCAGACTTTTACTACCTGGTGCTGGACGGCTGATTATTTGCTGTGCTACAAAACACACACACACACACACACACACACTCAGACACAAGGACCGGCAGGCAGGATGGAGAGAGAGAGAGAGAGAGAGAGAGAGAGAGAGAGAGAGAGAGAGAGAGAGAGAGAGAGAGAGAGAGAGAGAGACCTGGTCAGTGAATGACTTTCACACAGGAGGGGGGAGCAGCCAGCCGGTGCAGGATATTGGTCATGGTGCCGCCACGACCCCCACCTCTCTTAGACTCTGCCAAAGATGTGACACCCAGGAGGGCGTACTGACCCGTCTCATCGCCACATCAACCCCACGACAAGCTACATCACACACACACACACACACACACACACAGAGAGAGAGAGAGAGAGAGAGAGAGAGAGAGAGAGAGAGAGAGAGAGAGAGAGAGAGAGAGAGAGAGAGAGAGAGAGAGAGAGAGAATCATCAACTCCAGGTAAGGACCAGGCACACTTGTGCAAGACTGAACCAAGGGCGTGCGCATGTATGCCAATACATGCACACGAGCGGCACCTGTGGATCAATCGTGTAATGCAGGCGTTATCTAGTTCCGTCAAGGACGCCTGATAACGAGGCGCACACGCAAAGCCTGCACGCAACACCAAACAGGGCGTGAGTGCGTGCGCGTTACAGCGGCAGATGCATCAACATTCCTGTCCCTCCCCGGCTTCGCACAGGAGGTGCGCGCCCCCGGGTTAACCTCCAACACCAACCACACCAGAGGCTCGTAACACGAGCGGCTAATGAGTACAACGCTGGCATCACCTTAAAGAAAGAAAAAAAAAATAGAGAGGAGTACTTGGCAGGTAACTGAGGCGATTATGGTGGGGCAACGGCGGTGAAGAAATGTCAACACCATGCAAATGCCAGCAGGTACCGGCAACGCTACTGGTTGGAAAGGTCAGCTGCAACGGTGAGGGAGGTGGTAGGCGCTGCTGTGGTGGGTAAATGGGATGTAACGTCAGGCGCCGTCATTTTATAGGTGGCCTGGACACTGTGCCGGGCACTGGAAGAGGTGGGTGCTGATGTGGCCAACAGCACCAGACGCACCTGGGAGCTCTCGATAATGCGGAGTTGGCATCGTCAGACGCTGATAACGACCACACATAAGCCTGCTACGCAACACCAACAGCCCCCTCACCTACATGGTCACATCCGCAATGCAACAACCCTCCCTCCACCCCGCTTCGCGACAGGAGGGTGCGCGCCCGGTTCCCGAAACCACCACGTACACGGCGGCGTTAGAGCGGTAATGTTACAACGCTGACCGCCGTTACAAGGGAAGTTAAAAATAAAGGATCACATCCCAGTAACAAGCGGCGATAGTGGTGGTGGCACGGGGTTCAGCAATCAACCCGCAAATGCCACGGGGTAGGGCTAACGGTTCCTGGTGCAAAGGTCAGCTGCAACGTGGAGGTGTGGTGTTAGGTTGGTAACCCCGTTCAAGGCGCCCGGCGTTGTTTACTAGGTGCCCGGCAACGCCGGCCGTTGCAAGGGGGGGTGGGTTCAGGTTCGCCCAACCAACCGTTACTAAGCGGGGTGGTTTGGGTTGCAGGTTATCGGCTAACCGTCCTTACAAGCAGGCGGATTGCGCTCTCCCCACGTACGCCGTAACCCCCGATACATACGCGGGGTGACCCGTGTTACACGTTCCCCGCTGGGTTGTTTACGGTTACAACGCGCAGGGGGTTGGTGTTACAGGTTCCCCGTTAACAACCGTAAAGGGCGGGTTGGTGTTACAGGTTCCCCGCACCGCCGTTACAAGCGGCGGGGTTGGTGTTACAGGTCCCCCGCAACCCCCGTTACAAGCGGCGGAGGTTGGTGTTACAGGTTCCCCGCAACCCCCGTTACAAGCGCGGGGTTGGGTTGGTGTTACAGGTTCCCCGCACCGCCGTTACAAGCGGCGGGGGGTGTTACAGGTTCTCCTCACCGCCGTTACAAGCGGCGGGGGTTGGTGTTACAGGTTCCCCCAACCCCGTTACAACGGGGGGGGTGTTAGGTTCGCACACGGTTCAACGCCGGGTGCGTTACAAGTCCCGCCGCGGTTATGTTACGGGTTTCTCAGGTTCCCATCGCAGAGCTTAAAGGAAAGGCCGGGGTTCCGTTCACGGGGCACAGACGTGGGCTTCGGGCAGGTGTTAGGTTCCCAATCCCACAAGGGCGGACGACTGGGCTTGTGTTACCCGTCCTCCCTCCCCCTATCCGTGCGGGCAGTGAACGGTTCCCGTCAAACGCTTACAACGCTTGCATTACAGTCCCCGAACCACCCTTATAAAGAAGGGTTGGTGTTGTTTCTGCGTTAAGGGGTGGTGTGTTGGTGTTAGGTTTTCGGTTACGGGTGGGTGGTTGTGTAGGTTTCTCACGCGTTAAAGGGGGGTTGTGTTCAGGTTGCTGTTATGGGAGTTAGGAGCGGGTTTGAGTGGGTTGTCAGTGTGTGAGGTTGTAGGCTAAGATTCGTGTGTATAAGTGGTGCTGACTGCTTTGTTCCCCTCCCCCCGTGTGTGTGTGTGTGTGTGTGTGGTGTGTGGTGTGTGCGTGGTGTGTGGTGTTGTGTGTTGTGTGGTGTGTTGTTGTCCCTGAGTGTGCGTGTGTGATAAGGTGATGTATATCGTTCCTGTACAGTGTTTGGTTAAAAAAAAAGTGTGTGTGTGTGTGTGTGTGTGTGTGTGTGTGTTGTGTGTGTTGGTGTGTGTGTGTGTGTGTGTTGTGTGTGTGTGTGTGTGTGTGTGTGTGTGTGTGCTGGACTATCATACATATAAACGTATGACTTCATACACCACTGTAACTAAATGGTGGAGGAGAGCTAGTGGGCTTTGCATCATCATCATCTCCCATGGAGAGTCGCCCATTTAAATGACTTACCGCTCGTCTCCTCTCGCCATGATACCCCGACAGCAGACGAACTGGTGCCCGTAAACACAAGACGGGCCCCCCGGCCCGGCTAGTCTGCCGGGTGTGTGTGTGTGTACCTGAGTGGCGGCCTGTGGTCAACCTAATCTCCAACCCAACCCTCTTTTGAGACGTGACTCCCAACCCTTTTGGTCCTGCGGATCCTACACGATCTCGTCCGGCAACATGATGTGTCTTGAATCTACCATGTTGTGTAGTTCTGCCCAACACATTCTCCTGGCACAGCCTACCCAAGCACCCAACAGGTCTAGCTGATGTTACGAAAGAATGAAGAGACATGCGAGCCAAATAGTTTTCGATTTCTCCTCGAGAGAGAGAGTGAGAGAGAGAGAGAGAGAGAGAGAGAGAGAGAGAGAGAGAGAGAGAGAGAGAGAGAGAGAGTGTTACCGGACTACTGTCTGGTCGGGAACCTTCTTGTTCCAAAGGAGTGCACCACTTCCCTGTCCCTACGAAGACGTAACAGGGTCGTGGGGGTTGGATAAATAATAATAACAATAATAATAATAATAATAATAATAATAATAATGATAATACATATTTCGGTAAGTCTCGTTCCCGCTGTGGTAACGAGGCTGAGGGTGAGGTTATTACGTTAGTCCGGCACCCTCTGGGGTCAGGTCATCCTACCAGGAGGACCGAACCACAGCGACGGTGGGTGGTATGTTCTGAACCAACTCCCTCCCCGCCTCGCAGGCCATCCGGGCGACGACACCTGCACGGGAGCCCAACCTCCGCAGGTGGTGATTTGCCTAATATCTCGCCCTCCACCCGCAACGGAAGTTCCTGGTCCTCAACACCTGCAGGCCCAGCGCTTCTATACTTATCTCTCGGCCAATCGCACATGATCACTACCCTCTCCTCTCCTCCTCTCCCCCACAAGGAAGGTTTCAATCCATGGTTTACCCCAGCAGGGGAAATTACCCTCCACAAAAACACCTCACAACAACTTTCTGTGGGGGTAAAACACAAGACAGCCCCGCGCGCGCCCCCCTACCTATTGCGCTGGGCATCTGCAGTTCGTCTGCCGCTGATATACCAGAAGTTCGTCTCCAACTCCCTCTTAAAGTCCGTACTTACTGGCGCCTCTTTGGTCGGCCAGGGTAACGCTACCTGCAGACGCAGCAAACTTGAGGTTGAAAAAAAAGAGGAACTTTCGTCGAGTTAGCTACGTTCACAAGATGCCTCCGGTACGTTCACACACGGATGTAGGTTGAACACGTGTTCTACTGAACGCGCGCGGGGTGAGTCGTGCCTGTTCTACAGGGGTGAACAACTAGACTCCCACGCGTAAAAGCGCAAGACGCGCACGGTGAAGAAGGGCAAGTTAATGACGACGCAAATTACAGGACACATACCGCGCGTCTGCTGGCCCAAACCTCAACACTGGTGCCGACATCTACAAACAGTATCTGCGCAACCCACGCTCTGCCATCCACACAACCCACACTCTACCATCCACACAACCCACACTCTGCCATCCACACAACCAACACTCTACCATCCATACAACCCACACTCTGCCATCCACACAACCCACACTCTGCCATCCACACAACCCACACTCTGCCATCCACACAACCCACACTCTACCATCCACACAACCCACACTCTGCCATCCACACAACCCACACTCTGCCATCCCACAACCCACACTCTGCCATCCACACAACCCACACTCTACCATCCACACAACCCACACACTGCCATCCACACAACCCACACTCTACCATCCACACAACCCACACTCTGCCATCCACACAACCCACACTCTGCCATCCACACAACCCACACTCTGCCATCCCACAACCCACACTCTGCCATCCACACAACCCACACACTGCCATCCACACGAGCCACACTCTACCATCCACACAACCCACACTCTACCATCCACACAACCCACACTCTGCCATCCACACAACCCACACTCTGCCATCCACACAACCCACACTCTGCCATCCACACAACCCACACTCTGCCATCCACACAACCCACACACTGCCATCCACACAACCCACACTCTACCATCCACACAACCCACACTCTGCCATCCACACAACCCACGCTCTACCATCCACACAACCCACACTCTACCATCCACACAACCCACACTCTACCATCCACACAACCCACACTCTGCCATCCACACAACCCACACTCTGCCATCCACACAACCCACACACTGCCATCCACACAACCCACACTCTACCATCCACACAACCCACACTCTGCCATCCACACAACCCACACACTGCCATCCACACAACCCACACTCTGCCATCCACACAACCCACTACACTGCCATCCACACAGCCCTCATGACAACAAGTAAAAGTTCATAATGCATAACCCTTACAGTCAGCACAAAAGCTGACACGTACCACCTACCTACAGACCCAAGGGTGCAACACATGACACCTACAATGGTACACCTACACACACCATACTGCGACACCCACACGTCTCAGCAGCTCTGCCATACACGAGTCATTGTTTGCGCTCATACAGTTCACAACGACACATGTGTTCAGCCTACAACGTAATGCATTCCACGTCAACTGTACCAATGAAGTCGTACTGCTTCCGGAACACACTGTAAGTAGCTCATACAATGCCTTGACTCTCTCTCTCTCTCTCTCTCTCTCTCTCTCTCTCTCTCTCTCTCTCTCTCTCCCTTCGCGAGGCAGAGTCGGGGCAAGACGAGACCAACGGCCTCATTCATGCACCTCCAGTTGTCCTGTCCATATACCAGCACCGGAGAGCCCCACCATCCAAAGCCTCGCCTCAAACACTATCTCATGGTTTGTCGCCTTGACCGCTTCACACGTCCTCCTTTAAACCCAGTGACACCACGCTGTCTCCATAGACCCAGATCGCTCGTTCTTCACACCCACGACGTAAAGTCTCTGACGTCCGGCGCGGCGCCCCAATGCCTTCACTCACCCTAGCCTTCCATCTGGCCCTCCTCTTCCACCTCGCTCCCTCCGCTTGCCTGACTTCAGTTAGTCTTGTGTCCTTGTACTCTGGACGGATGTCGCCTTCAACTCTAAACCTGCCATCCTTCTAACCTGGCTAGGAAGCGATTGGAGTGCCATACCACACACGGATGGGTACCTTACGATGATTTCCGAGGTCTTCTATTCCCCCAACCACAGCCGGGTCTGGGACCTTATCTTTACACGGATCTTCCGATAGTTTGGGAGGTCTTCTATCCCCCTACCACAGCCAGGTCTGAGACCTCACCTTTACACAGACCTTCCGATGGTTACGGAGGTCTTCTATCCCCCTACCACAGCCAGGTCTGAGACCTCACCTTTACACAGACCTTCCGATGGTTACGGAGGTCTTCTATCCCTCCATCACAGCCGGGTCTGAGACCTCATCTTTACACAGACCTTCCGATGGTTTCGGAGGTCTTCTATTCCCCTACCACAGCCGGGTCTGGGACCTTATCTTTACACGGACCTTCCGATGGTTTCGGAGGTCTTCTATCCCTCCACCACAGCCGGGTCTGAGACCTCATCTTTACACAGACCTTCCGATGGTTTGGGAGGCCTTGTGTCCCTAACAGGTGGGCCTGAAACTAAGCCATCGTGTTGCTCCCTCCACTCCATCAGTCTGCTGACACACTTGCTGCACCACAAACGTATAATCTGCATCATCTGCATACACCAAGAGTACAAACTGCATAACAGATGTATACATCATAAAAAATACACAAACGTAATATATTCCTCGTTCATATCTCAAAGATCCTCATAAACTAAGAATGATTCATCACATCTGTAACACATCTACATCTTCTGAGACGTAAATATGTAAATGACTCCTCCCTCCTTCTGAGAAAACACACGTGTCTTTGTGAAACACTTGCTGACTGATGGTTGTTTACCACCAGTCTTAGCAAATGACCGATATCTGAATTTCTCCACCCACCTACCCACACACACACACATATACACACACACAATCTCACGCCATCAACTCCCATACTCCTACCAGAGCCATTTTATCTTACCATGTTACTTTCAACGGCTCATCCCCGTCAGCTCCCGTGGTTTACCAGACCCATTCACTCACTCTACCTTCCCCTGACACTTTCCGTGGTCCACCGCCGCCCACACCTGCCATGATTTACCCCGCCTACCACCATACGTCACTGGCGAGCGTTTACCCCGTCCACGACCGTAGGAAGGCGCGTGTTTTATCCCCCGCTCTGTACCACCTCTCCTTTAACTACTTTAACGCTACCCTTGCAACACCCCCCGGGCCTTCTGGTATCTTGAGGCGCCGTTTCCAGAACACACACACACACACACACACACACACACACACACACACGCACCTCCTCCGTCTTGGGGAATGTTTTCTGGTGGATCGTGATCCGCCACAAATGACTGGTACATCAAACAGAAGACAAGTCTGCCTTGACCTTGAGGTAACGTGAAGACCAAATACATCCGTGTATTGCAATGCTCTCGCTTCAACACATCATCATACGTACCTTCAGTATATAAATACACTTATGGTTACCGCGAAGACACACACACACACACACACACACACACACACACACACACACACACACACACACTTCATTATACGAAATAAAAAAAAAAAGTGAACATATGCAGCCTCATCGCTGGTCAGTGCCTGCTACTTCACGAAACAACACCCGATTCATTCACTTCCATGAAACATTTCGAATCATACGACCTCACATGAGCCAACCACACACTGCAATGACCTAGAATTTCGCACATCTGAGAATCACACCTGCAAGCAGTGAATACATGTGGAACATGACACAAAACCAAGGGGAAAGGCAGAGTGTATAACCTGTACGGTCTACAGCGTCCCTGCGAGACTCTTCAACCCAGCAAGAGAATTCTGGGTCTCCGAGACAGCGGATCACCTCTGGTACCACCACCTCAACGTGCATTCCACGTCAAGACAGCCGCGAGGACAGAGGCTTACGTATAACGACAGGATGTCACAGCCAAATAAAAGCAATGAAAAGAAATGCTCAAACAAGGGGAAGGAGAGAGGGTAAGGAGGAGGGTGATGGTGGTGGTGGGTGGGTACACTCCAACGGTGTTCCTGGGTACATAAGTACGGGCGGTAAACTCGACTTGAAGACCTAAGACAATAATCCCCCCTGAGGCAAACACGAAAGGTGCGAGGTTCTGAGAACGACAGGTGTAGGTAGCCTAGGATGCACGGCCGCACGACCGACCGTTTGACCACGACCACCTCACCTCACTCGGGTCAAGCTTGGGTCTGGGGCCACTACACTTAAGAGGTTGTACTGACCGTCGTGCCGTTGCCTAAAGGGATCGAACCTCCCTGCTACAGGGGTTGTGCTTGAATGAAGGGGTTTTCCAGCGCGTCCGCACCCACCACCACCTCCCTGCACCGCGTCACGCAACGACCGACCACTCCACGTTATAATCATAGCGCCCCCCCCCCCACACACACAGACACACACACACACACACACACAAACACACGTAGATGCTCACGGAGGCCTATACGAGAGGGAATCCATAACAATTTGATTTGAATCCCTTGACCAACAATGTTCGAATATTTTTGTGTCTGGCTTCAGGGACCAGCGTGTTACGAATATTCTGATCTCAGGGTGTTAAAAGCAATAGAATCAAGAGATAATTAAAACAGTCTGCGGCAGTGATTTCTACCAGTTCAAGAGCGATACATATGGTGGACAATTCAAGAGTGTGTAGGGTAGATGCCCAACTGTTTACTCTAGCATTTTTCTCAATGTATCGTCGTTGGGTTGAATCTGTACAATGGCAGCGCATGTTACGCAGGGGTCGAACTGCGGGAGCCTCGGCCAGCGACGGACGCGATGGCAGGAGATGGAAGAGCCGGGGTTGTCTACGGTAGGTGATCATCGGGTCGCAGGAGTGGAGGTGGCTGCTTGGAACTGGCAAGGCAAATGAACAATTTTATGCAGTTTTCTTCAATGGTCTCCCCATTATGAAGTTTTTCCTCACATGTTTGTACTGACTGTCGTCACCCTATGCGATATACCACAGCATGAGGACTTTTTCTTTTTTGATCTGCAGAAGTTCACTACACGATTCCGTCTCTGGCATTTGTAGCACCGCCGTCTTGGGAGAGGGTCGGGGTGGATGGCGCAGGGGGAACTGGTGAGTTTTCCCCTGGCGGGGGCGTTCACTGTCAATCCAATCCAGTTGGACTCTGACCGACTCTTCTTGCCTCGGATTTCGCTGAACATTTCCCGTGCGTTCATCCTGACGAAGGGCTGCTGCACGGGTCTTGGTCGTTCCTCGAGACCCAGGACCGTTTCGCTGAACCCTTCCCGTGCGTTCATCCTGACGAAGGGCTGCTGCGCGGGTCTTGGTCGTTCCTCGAGACCCAGGACGATTTCGCTGAACATTTCCCGTGCGTTCATCCTGACGAAGGGCTGCTGCGCTGGTCTTGGTCGTCTCTCGAGACCCAGGACGATTTCGCTGAACCCTTCCCGTGCGTTCATCCTGACGAAGGGCTACTGCGCGGGTCTTGGTCGTTTCTCGAGACCCAGGACGGTTTCGCTGAACCCTTCCCGTGCGTTCATCCTGACGAAGGGCTGCTGCGCGGGTCTTGGTCGTTCCTCGAGACCCGGGACGATGAGGATGGCAGTCATGCTAAGGGGGCGGGCGGCACCACACCGCGCACGGTCGGTGGGAAGGTAACGTACATTTGCATGTCTTCCATAAAACTGCTGCTGATCCCGTTGGCTAACGTTCACAACATTCATATCTCTCTTACGATATAAACTAAAAAAATACACGTCAACAATCATGTCAGCCAATGCCTGTAGGCGAGGCACTGTTCACTGCAACTACATGTGCTTGTGCTAAAGCCAATGCCTGCAGGCGAGGCACAGTTCACTGCCACTACATGTGCTTGTGCTAAAGCCAATGCCTGCAGGCGAGGCACTGTTCACTGCCACTACATGTGCTTGTGCTAAAGCCAATGCCTGCAGGCTAGGCACTGTTCACTGCCACTACATGTGCTTGTGCTAAAGCCAATGCCTGCAGGCGAGGCACAGTTCACTGCCACTACATGAGCTTGTGCTAAAGCCAATGCCTGCAGGCGAGGCACTGTTCACTGCCACTACATGTGCTTGTGCTAAAGCCAATGCCTGCAGGCGAGGCACAGTTCACTGCCACTACATGTGCTTGTGCTAAAGCCAATGCCTGCAGGCAAGGCACTGTTCACCGCCACTACATGTGCTTGTGCTAAAGCCAATGCCTGCAGGCGAGGCACTGTTCACTGCCACTACATGTGCTTGTGCTAAAGCCAATGCCTGCAGGCGAGGCACTGTTCACTGCCACTACATGTGCTTGTGCCAAAGCAGATATCACCAATATACATAAATCTGATTAAGGCCCCTTGAGCACGACGGGGAAAACCCTTGGGCATAACAGGTACAAAACTTGAGGAGAACGGCACGATCCTTGAGCAGAAAAGTGACACTACCTAACCACAACGGCGCGATACTTTAGAACAACGGTAGGATACTTTAGAACAACGGTAGGATACTTTAGAACAACGGTAGGATACTTTAGAACAACGGTGCGATATTTTAGAACAACGGTACGATACTTTAGAACTACGGTACGATAATTTACAACAACGGTACGATACTTAACAACAACGGTGCGATAATTTACAACAACGGTACGATACTTAACAACAACGGTGCGATACTTAACAACAACGGTGCGATAATTCACAACAACGGTACGATACTTAACAACGGTACTATATTTTACGACAACGACGGTACTGTCCTTGAGCACAACGGTACGATACTTTACAACAACGGTACGATAATTTACAACAACGGTACGATACTTAACAACAACGGTGCTATATTTTACGACAACGACGGTACTGTCCTTGAGCACAACGGTACCACCCTGGAGTACAACGTTACGATCCTTGGGCATAGCGGAACGACCCATAAATCAGATGCCGTGGCCTTCTGAGCTCATCCTCAAGGGTCGTCGGGTCAAAGGCCACGCCATCATACTCTAAGGGTCGTACCGTCATGGTGAGGGGGAAGGGAAGGGAGGTAGGCCGGGGGTTGGGGTGAAAATATAAAGACCATTAGGCAACAGTGCCGGTCAGAAGGGCGATAACCACATGCACACGTCGTGGGAAGAGCAGATCAACCGCCAGTGACTGAGGGGGGAGGGAGGGTGAGGAGGAGGAGGAGGAGGAGGCCGCCGTCGGCAGTTGCCAGTTCGCGCGAGACGGCAGATGTCCGGCACAACAAGATGATAATTAAGATCGGTTACTTTTCCCTCAGCAGATAAGAAAGCATGGCAGAGTGGCGTGGGGGCGGCGGCGGCGGCGTGTCGAGTGACGCTGGGGGGTCAGGGAAAAGGCCAGGTTACAGCCAAGTGTTCTTAGAAGGTATTTAGCTCAGCTGTGAGTGAATCTTCGGGGGCTGCCAAGTATTTATAGTGGTCCCACCGGCCACACCACCACACGTCCTCTCACAGTACCTCCCCCTCCTTCCACCCACCCACAGCCTCCCTCCACCATCCCCCCCCCCAAACCCACCCACCCACACTTACCCACAGGCTCCCTCCACCCACATATTCCCTCCACCTCTACATCCTTAACATACTCCTTCAATCCCATGCTTGCCTGGCAGACCACCTCGCTCGGACCATGGGGTCTGTGTATCTTCTACGTGACTCATCCCCCCCACACACTTTCCCACGTGTTCTATAACCGGACCACAGCTTAGGATATATACCTCCTCATGGATCAACACGATAACAAGAGAACCTCTTTATGGACCATCAGGTCTCCTGTTGTTTGTCCTTCCCAATGATATCAGGTTTCCTGTTATCTGTCCTTCCTATGTACATCAGGACTCCTGTTATCTGTCCTTCTTCCTATGTACATTAGGTCTCCTGTTATCTGTCCTTCTTCCTATGTACGTCAGGTCTCCTGTTATCTGTCCTTCCTATGTACATCAGATCTCATGTTATCTGTCCTTCCTCCCATGTACATTAGGTCTCCTGTAATCTGTCCTTCCTCCCATGTACATCAGGTCTCCTGTTATCTGTCCTTCCTCCTATGTACATCAGGTCTCCTCTTATCTGTCCTTCTTCCTATGCACATCATGACTCCTGTTATCTGTCCTTCCTATGTACATCATGACTCCTGTTATCTGACCTTCCTATGTACATCAGGTCTCCTGTTATCTGTCCTTCTTCCTATGTACATCAGGTCTCCAGTTATCTGACCTTCCCATGTACATCAGGTCTCCTGTTATCTGTCCTTCTTCCTATGTACATCAGGACTCCTGTTATCTGACCTTCCCATGTACATCAGGTCTCCTGTAATCTGTCCTTCTTCCTATGTACATCAGGACTCCTGTTATCTGACCTTCCCATGTACATCAGGTCTCCTGTAATCTGTCCTTCTTCCTATGTACATCAGGACTCCTGTTATCTGACCTTCCCATGTACATCAGGTCTCCTGTAATCTGTCCTTCTTCCTATGTACATCAGGACTCCTGTTATCTGACCTTCCCATGTACATCAGGTCTCCTGTAATCTGTCCTTCTTCCTATGTACATCAGGACTCCTGTTATCTGACCTTCCCATGTACATCAGGTCTCCTGTAATCTGTCCTTCTTCCTATGTACATCAGGACTCCTGTTATCTGACCTTCCCATGTACATCAGGTCTCCTGTAATCTGTCTGTCCCATGTGCATCAAGTCTCTTGTGATGTGGGTCTGTAACCCGTGACCCAGTGGTGAACAATCACTGGACCATTCTCCTTCGTGATCAGCTGCTTCAGCTGGTCCGAAACCGTAAAGGAACTCAAGTCTAACCTCTTCGAGACGTTCCTCACATCTCCCGGAAGAAGCCTCGCCAGAGGCAGGACTCGAACCTTTTTATTCTATCATCTAACACCCTACAGCCATCCACCACCCATCCCCCACAGGTACTCGGTGGATCCTAACCCGCTCTATATGTCACGCCTGCCATTCACCAAGTGATTATTTTCGTATACGAGTCTGGCAAGCAAAGACTTTAAAATATCTTCCACGTGTATTATTATGACGCCGCCCTCTCCCGTCGTGGCTACGCTCCAATGAATTCAGTTTAAGAGCTTGGCAATTCTCGGTCCTGACGCCCGCT
>NC_092280.1:20144012-20151512 GCF_036320965.1 Panulirus ornatus | reverse complement strand
TGGTTGGAGGAGGAGGAGAAGGACGAGGAGGAGGACAGAGGGTGAGGAGGAGCAGCACGGAGGGGGGGTAAACAACACGACCGACGACTCGCACGAGCAAACCGAGTGCTGACGCTGACTCTGATCTCCCAACACCACCGTGATACACCACCCAACCACCACCCCATGCCCGCCCTCCTTCTGCCACCCTGGGAGGCGGGACCGCCTCTTGTTAGCCATGGAAATATGCCTCATTGTCATTCTCCTCCAGGGAGGCCGTCCGACCTCACCCCGTCCTCACTGACTCTGACCTAATGCATTACCTCACCGCAACGGTTACTACCACCACGTCCCCCCAACACTCACCCACAACAACTCATTCACCCGATGCTGGCAACGTGGACCTCGTGACTACAGGCGCGAAGTAACGAGTTACTCTGGATACGAGGCAAGCCTAGTGTTACTCCCGTACGGAGCGCGACGCCAAGATAGCCAAGGTTATAATGTATTCACCAGAAATCGCGGGAATTGAGGTCAACTACTGTGACACAAGGGCATCTCTGTCCCGCAGCCCGACCACTCTCGTGTGACCTGAAGTGGACGACAACTGACCCATTCCTGGTGTATGGGGGGGGGGGGGTAGCCTTGACCTCACTGACGCGTAACGCGCATCCTAGCGGGCGACGATGACTGACGGACTGAGTCACTGGCTGGTGCCCTACAGCGTTAGCTACCGCATTCATCAACGTCCACTCCCTCATCGATGTGATCAATCAGCCTTTCTCCACAAGGAGGAAAAAAAGATATACTTTCTAAATGGGGGCCTCCGAGGAGGGAGCCTTGAGGCGTGAGTGAGTCGTGGTGTGGGGGTGTCTGGTGTACACACGAAGCAAACCCTCCCCACCTCCCTGCCGGAGCAGTACAGGCAGCGCACGTCTGGTATGAGCCACACTATTGGCGAGGTAATGATCTACCCTCCTCCCTCAAACACAAAGCCATTCAATACCCACAACAAGATTCCCCGGACGAGAGAAAAAAAAAACTAATTAGCTGCTTTAAACATGAACTCTTTAAAAGATACATTACTGTGTGTGTGTGTGTGTGTGTGTGTGTGTGTGTGTGTGTGTGTGTGTGACGGTCATATTCAGGCAATCATCATCCCACCACACTTGTGTGTGACGACGTCTGAGGATGGGACTTAGGTCGAAAAGTACCAGTCACGGCGCAAGACCTGCTAGATGCTTGCAGGGTAAGGCGGTTCTGATCTTCCTTCCTTCCTTCCTTCCTTCCTTCCTTCCTTCCTTCCTTCTTTCCTTCCTTCCTTCCTTCCTTTCTTTCTTCCTTCCTTCCTTCTGTCCCTGGGATATCACGACCCCTAACGAATGCTTCGCCCTCCAGCCCTCCTGACACGAGACACTGAAGCCTTCCTGACCTGTGACTACCATTGTCTGACTACGCTACCAGACCGCAACCACTGACTGACTGGGCTACCAGACCGCAACCTCTGACTGACTACGCTACCACACCGCAACCACTGACTGACTGGGCTACCAGACCGCAACCTCTGACTGACTACGCTACCAGAGCGCAACCACTGACTGACTGGGCTACCAGACTGTAACCTCTGACTGACTGGGCTACCAGACTGTAACCCTGACTGACTACGCTACCAGACCGTAACCTCTGACTACGCTACCAGACTGTAACCTCTGACTGACTGGGCTACCAGACTGTAACCTCAGACTGACTACGCTACCAGACTGTAACCCTGACTGACTACGCTACCTGGCCGTAACCACAGACTGACTACGCTACCAGACTGTAACCACTGCCTGACTGGGCTACCAGACCGCAAACACTGACTGACTACGCTACCAGACCGCAACCACTGCCTCACTAAACTACCAGACACTGTTACTACTACCTCACTAGGTTGCCAGACCGTTACCGCTGCCTTACCGGACTACCTGACCGTTACCACTACCTCACTAGGTTGCCAGGCCGTTACCGCTGCCTCACTAGGTTGCCAGACCGTTACCGCTGCCTCACCGGACTACCTGAAGACCGTTACCACTACCTCACTAGGTTGCCAGACCGTTACCGCTGCCGCACCGGACTACCTGACCGTTACCACTACCTCACTAGGTTGCCAGACCGTTACCTCACTGGACTACCTGACCGTTACCACTGCACACTGAGCTACAAAACCATTACCATTGCCTCACTCGGCTACCAGACCACCGCTACTGCTACATGATCACTATACCACCAGTACCTCCAGCAAGAAGCGGTGACGCAGTCGTAGCGGCAAGAACGTTTTCATCCACCCATCCTTGCGGGTCGTCATCATCTGCTATTTTCGAAGCAACAATTATGGCAGCTCTGTGGTGCCTGCCTCTCCCAAGCCACATCGTCTCCCGCCACACGACACGACGAAACCTACGGAGAACGCTCTGGCGCCCACCATCGGCAAGACTCGCTAACACTGGCTCATAAAAAAAATAAATAAAAAAAAATTACCGAATGTATGAACCAAAGGAAAACACTCGACCATATCATCAAGGCAATGACTCAAGGTACTCACAGGACAAGTAATCGAATACCTTACCGTCAACAAAGTATCGAATACCTTACCGTCAAAAAGGATTGAATACCTTACCGTCAACAAAGTATTGAATACCTTACAGTCAACAAAGTACCGAATACCTTACCGTCAACAAAGTATCGAATACCTTACCGTCAACAGAGTACCGAATACCTTACCGTCAACAAAGTATTGAATACCTTACCGTTAACAGAATTCATTCTTCTTTTGTTTTTGTTTTTCCGGTATCCTAAATTCGATAGAGCCTATGAAGTCTGCTTTCACAAACCTGCGGGGGGAAGAGTGTTTGAAGATCATAATCACTGTACACTTTCGAACGTCTCGTCCGAAACCTAATTTACTGGAAATCGCACCCGGGCTGCTGGCAGGGAGAACACATTCGAACACGATTATTGGGATGTATTGGCCATCATTCTCTGGTCAGTAGGGGACGCTAGTGGTAGTGTAGGGAGGTTTACAGTGAGAGAGGTCACTCCAGTTTATCTTATCTCTTGACATAGACATCAACACACACACCACCACCACCTCTCAATGTCTAACATACTTTTCTCTTTTTTTTTTGACGATGATTGCCTTTCTCCTCACACGCATCTACTGACGTTTTCGGTAGGTTTTTTTTTTTTAATTTTCCAAAAGAAGGAACAGAGATAGGAGCCAGGTGAGGTTATTCTCTCAAAGGCCCAGTCCTCGGTTCTTAACGCTACCTCGCTAAAGCGGGAAATGGCGAATAGTATGAAAACCATTTTTTTTTTTTTTCCAAAAGAAGAAACAGAGAAAGGGGCCAGGTGAGGATATTCCCTCAAAGGCCCAGTCCTCATCCTCTGTTCTTAACGCTACCTTGCTAATTCGGTAAATGGCGATTAGTATAAAAATATATATATAAATATATATATATATATATATATATATATATATATATATATATATATATATATATATATATATATATATATATAACTGCCGAGAAGGGTGGTTGTACTGGAAATGAAATGTTCGAAGACAATATGTGGTGTGAGGTGGTTTGATCGAGGAGTAATGAAAGGGCAAAGGATAGATGTGGTAATATAAAATAAGCATGGCTGAGAGCAGAAGGTGTGTTGAAATGGTTTGGATATATGGAAAGAATGATTGGGAAAGGTTGACAAAGAGGATATATGCATCAGACGTGGAGGGAACAAGGAGAACGCGGAGACCAAATTGAAGAAGGAAGGATAGAGTGAGAGGCGTGCCAGGGATAGAGTCAACTGGAACGATGCGGTATACAAGGGTCGACGCGCTCCCAATAGAATGAACCAGGGCGAGTTAAGCTTGCGGGGGTAAACCTGTAAAGGTCTGTGGAAACTGGTTGTAGAGAGGGAGCTTGTAGGTTCGGTGACAGAAAAAAAAAAAAGCTAGAGCAGATGCGAGCGGATGTGGCCTTTCTTAGTCTGTTCCTGGCGCTAAACGGGGGGAAACGGCGATCAAGTAATATATATATATATATATATATATATATATATATATATATATATATATATATATATATATCATTCTGCGCCCAAGCTTGCCAAAGGTCGGGTCCAGCAGGTTCCTCGTAATAAAACTAACCTTCGTTTGACAGCGCTCTCATACAATCCGCTGAAGAGGGGAAAAATAATGTACCCGCGACGTGAACATATATGACTTGGCCGGACCGAAAAATGAGGAGGACCTTGAACAACAACGTACGGCTGATATCAGACTTTGGCAAATCACTTCCCACAAAACTGTTTCAACAACTGCCGGTCAAGCTGGCCAACACGATCGTCGGGGAAAAAAAAAAGAAAGAAACGCAATTTTCAGACTTGCACATTCTTTCTGCCTGGCACGATACGCAGGGATGACAAGTGGATGAAAACGATATGGATGCAGGGCACGGGAGCTTCACAAGTGGATGAAAACGATATGGATGCAAGGCACGGGAGCTTCAGAGAGACCTTACATAACATGGTACAACGAATATGTGTACGTGCCAGTCTCCAGACCTATCCTAAACCAAGATGTTGGAACACCCAATCCGGGAGTTCCGTGTTGTCTATGAATAGAAGATATAAACTCTAAATTTCCAAACAAGGCAGAGCGAGTTACAGGAACTTTACGCGGAAAAAAAAAAGTTAAAGTTAAGCGTACGTTGCTAAAAAATAGCATGAACAATAAAAAGAAATCGAGATAATTCTGTATTGTTATATGCAAATGGTCATCTAGTTCCTCCATCACAGAAAACGGCGACTTAAAAGTAAGGGAGAGTCGTTGAAGTATTGGCTACGATTTTACTGACCAGTGAAGTAAGGCAACGATTTTACTGACCAGTGAAGTAAGGCTACGATTTTACTGACCAGTGAAGTAAGGTTACGATTTTACTGACCAGTTAAGTAATGGCTACGATTTTACTGACCCGTGAAGTAATGGGCTACGATTTTAAACCCAACGATTTTACTGACCCGTGAAGTAATGGGCTACGATTTTAAACCCATACTCTTTTCATTCGATCGTCATCTATACTAAAGACCAGTGAAGACAACGCGACCGGTTTCATCATGTTCCCAAGCCAGTCCTACAGCTGGGAGAGGTGAAAACTCTACAGCAATAATGAAGCACACGTTCAAGATACACGATGGGCCATGACACCAGAGAGAACGAACGTGGCCGAGATGCTGATAAGGCTTCATCGGAGGGTGATAACAATGCAGGAATCTAAGAATGGTATAATTGGGCCCATGACTGCACGTTTAGCTAGATCAGTTACTTGATACAGGCAGGATCACAGGACTCGAAATTCTGGCATTGCAAACATCGACATCTATATATATAAGGGCAATAAGTACCTTCCCGGAAATTACCGGCCAATGAGTGCGACGTCCGTGATGGGTAAACTTAAACGAAGACCGCCAAACCCTTCAAAATCAAAATCATTCTCGACGTGTTTTCCCATGCCATCGCTCACGTCACATACCTGATTTATTGTACTAAATAAACATTCTGTGTGTGAAACAAGCAAAGCGCTTCTGTCGATGTGGACTGACGGCATTTAGACTCCTTGGAGGGTCATCCTTAAAGTCTTGAATCAAATATTACAAGCAAGTCACATTGGACCGATATGGGGGTTTGTGTACGCTAGGCTAGGATAGCGGCTTGAGACCGACCGGCCGGCCGTCAACAACACAGCAGTGTTGGGTAGACGTCGCAACAAGGACCACAAGGCATCACTCTTGGGAGCTGTTCTCCGTCTCATACATCCTCACGGACTCGGATAATTCATGGGCTGCGTTGCACCAATGATGAACTCCCAAGGACGAAACTATGCTGGGAAACAGGGTTACAACACCATTTAAAAGGGTCGGCGGAGCTGCAACCCGACTCGGGCAAACTTGGAGAACTCGCTCGCATCAGAGGTGGCACACGGGATCTTACACCAATAAACGCGAAGCTACAGAAGGTATGTGAGGAAGACGACTTGGGTGTAACAGTCTCTTAATGCCCTACAGCCAACATCTATAGACAGATCATGGCAGTAAGAAAAACAAAAGGCGATCAAAAGAAAAAAAAGGCGATCAAAATTCTAGGATACATGGCAACATCAGTCGAATTCAAATCTAAAGAAACTAATCCTCGCACTTTATATACAAAGTCACTGGTGTCCTCGCACTTTATACAAAGTGTCGCCACATTTAATACTGTGCTCAGTTTTGGTTACCCTTCTTGAAACAAAAATAAATGAAGACGGAACTGAATGCAACGCCAAGATGACTGCCGGAGTGAGGAACAAATCCTTTATACCCGGCGGGAGCAGCTGCTACACGCTTAAAATTCATTTACCTTATAATACATAAGGATTAAACGTGGTGATCTGACAAGAGGGATTCCAAATCATCAAAAGCTCTTATAATCTGGATCTAAGCCCGAGCTGTCCGCTTTCACTCGTAAACACCCTATTGGATACAAAGTCGTGGGCAAATGTTTTACTTTTAAACGAGGCGTAAAGTACCTTTCCATCAACTGGGATGATTTCCCAATTATAAACGTTGAAATAAACACCATTAACACCGTTTAGGAATAGACTTTAAACGTTGAAATTAACACCATTAACATCGTTTAGGAGTAGACTTTAAACGTTGAAATTAACACCATTAACACCGTTTAGGAATACTTTAAACGTTGAAATTAACACCATTAACACCGTTTAGGAGTAGACTTTAAACGTTGAAATTAACACCGTTTAGGAATAGACTTTAAACGTTGAAATTAACACCATTAACACCGTTTAGGAATAGACTTTAAACAATTGATAGTAACACCATTAACATCGTTTAAGAATAGACTTTAAACGTTGAAATTAACACCATTAACACCGTTTAGGAACAGACTTTAAACGATGAAAGTAACACCATTAACACCGTTTAGGAGTAGACTTTAAACGATGAAATTAACACAGTTTAGGAGTAGACTTAAAACGGTGAAAGCAAAACCATTAACATCGTTTAGGAATAGACTTTAAACGTTGAAATTAACACCGTTTAGGAATACATTTTAAACGTTGAAATTAACACCATTAACGCCGTTTTAGAAGTAGACGTGACATACGCTTCGCTTCAAGTCCACGAGTGACGACATTATTGGCGCCTTCTTCGTCATATAAAAGTTTCCAGGTACGTCTACTTACGTCATCCGTTTGCTTCCGTAACTCTTTACCACGCTAACATCTACCTACATTTCTCCACTATCATCTTCGACAGAATCGTCGATCCTGGCACTGCTCGCGTTCCTCGTTGTGTGGGTGTGCTGAGAAGAGGAGGAAAGTGTCGAGTTGTCTGCTCAAGTCCAGAGGTTTTAACACGATGTTTTTGCCCATATCTTCTTAATGGGAGAGAATGACCCGGCACCAGCCCCCCATTCACTTA